>NW_024104855.1:0-150484 GCF_003945595.2 Pipra filicauda | reverse complement strand
GTCGGTGCCCATCCCTTAGCGGGCGCCCCCGCGGAGCAACACAGGCTCGGTGGCAGGATGAGGATCGCTCAGCTCAGCAGTCCTGACAGCCCATTTTATCAGCTCCACATTACACCACGTAGGGCCAGGACGCAGTGTAAGGGGAGGCCTGAATGGCAGCCAAACACCGCCCGATCATGGCCTGATGGCAACAGTCTGGGCCTGCCCTACTTGTAGGGCAAGGGGCCAGCCACCCCTGCCCACATCATCTTGCTCTCACCAGCATCCTTCTCACCCCTAGGTATGACCTCTCCCATTGTGTTTCAAGGGTAGATGTACCTACCTTGCAATATGTAGCAGAACCAAGGAAGAACTCAGCTCTGATCACAGGGGATGTCAGGCTGACTTGCTGAAAAGCACAATGGACCTTACAATTAGCTTGTGCCATCAAGTTACATTGTACCAGACTCCAGCTGGTTTCACATCCTAATAGGATTTCTTTCTCACGCCTCTATGCTCCATTGATCATCTAATTCAGAAGTACCCCCCTTACACGACCCTACTTCTGCCAGAGGCTCCAATTGGCATCATTATCACTGGTAGGGACCTTCAGTTCCCCCTCTGCAGCTCATATTGGCCACAGGTCTGGAGCCTGTTGAACTGCTCCCTGAGCTGTTTCCAACCCTCCCTGCTGCTCATTTCCCAATCAAACTCACACTTCTGCCCTGGGACTTTATGGTCCAGGCCAAGGATTGGTCCCAAAGGAGGACCTGGTTGTCACCAAAAGCCAAACCAACCAATAAACTGCTGGGCTTCCACCTTGCTCTGGGGGTGACCAAGCCTGAAGTCTCCTGCCTAGTCCTGGGCAAAACTTCCTGGGGACCACAATACCTCTGAGTTGCTAAAAATATCACAGGTTGGGCAGGTGCTTGGATTTTGTCTGGATTAACTCACCCCCTTCCTTTCCATGTGCTGCACTACTCACTCTAATGGTGCTTGTACTCCCTGAACCATTCCCTCACCCATCCAACCATCCCTTGTCCCCTCTCTGGCAAGGACAGGGGGTCCAGGTGTTCTGCCACGCTCCCAGGGCACAGGGTGGGACTGTGGAGCCACCCTCGAGGGGGGAAACGTGCCCTGCCTGCCCTGCCCAGGGAAAGGGAACTGCCCCCAGTGTTCCCCAGCACAAGGCACCCTTGGAAATATCCACTGCAATGGGACACTCAGGGACAGCAACAAGCACTGCACGAGGCTGCTCTGGCACAGGACCAATTTTAAGCTCAGCTTTTCTCTGGACCACTTCACTTTGTTTCCCACCTCATCCTGCAGTCAGAACTTGCTGCCCTTGCAACTATTTAGGGTGGCCATAAATTACAGAGGCCTCTGCTCCAGCACCCACAAGGGCCTGAACCATCTGACAGGATCCATTTTTCCAGGGAATTCAAAGCTCCACCTGAGGACCAGGGTCTTTTCTCACCCATCCTTGTGCTGGAGGTTGGCCTCCATCTCACTCTGCTTTCAGTTCCCTCCATGGTTGAACACTGGCAGCCCTGGCCCTTGGCGGAGCTCGGCATCCTGATCCCATCCCTCCTGGCCCCGGAACCGCTGGCTCAGCAATGGGGGGCCCTCCATTGCCAAGGGCACGGTCCCGTCGGGGCTCACAGGGGGAGCAGGAGGTCGAAGGCTCCATCCCTGCTGCTACAACCTTCCACCACTACAGCCAACAGAGGAGCCTCTCCAGCACTGCCTCCCAAGGCATCCTGAACTAACCCAGCCCAACTCCACAGGACAAACTGCTCCCTCTCTGCCCAGTCCAGTCTACTCTCAGGAATGCCTGAATCCATTGCAGGGACCTTGCTTTGAGCTCCCCAGGGCCGGGCACCCCGAGGATCTCCCCGAATAATCCTTTCGGTGCGCGCTGGAGTCCTCGGGGTGCCCCAACCCGGGGGGCACCCACAGCACTGTCCCTCCAGGGGGACAATTTGGTCTCAAGCTTGCCATGTACAGCCCAAAAGGCATTTCAAGAGTCCTTCTTTGGAACCCACCAACGGGTACGGGTAGGAAGCCACAAGAAGGCCTCATTTCTAAATGCAGGGGGATCTTGCCTGTGTCCCAGACTGGTCCGGGGATCCGAGGCCCTTCCCGAGA
This sequence comes from Pipra filicauda, assembly GCF_003945595.2. NCBI lineage: Eukaryota > Metazoa > Chordata > Aves > Passeriformes > Pipridae > Pipra > Pipra filicauda. Next base: position 148,357 of record NW_024104855.1, on the reverse strand, counting down.
AAATCTCGGTGCCGGCGTGAAGGGCCAGAGATCCCTTGGAGCCATGGGAGAGCAGGCACAGAGTCCCTCCTGGGGGGGCAATTCTGCTGCCTCAACTTAGCTCTTCAAAGAAACCTCTAACACTCAATTGGTGAGTTTTAGAAGCCAGGCATTCCTTGCTAACAACACCATGCCATGATCCCAACCCACCAGGTGTCCTGGCAATCAGCTCCCAAAGGGCACACAGACCCATCTCCACTGCAGCTGATGGGAGGGGTCAGCATTACAGGAGGATTTATTTTCCTTCCCTACACTCCTGTTCCACATTCAGGACATTTTCCAACACTTATCACCATACACACCTACCCTTAGAAGGTTTCCAAAGGGCTTCAGCGAGGGCCTTCCCAGCTCTGCTCTGTCTGGAGCCCTCAAAGTCCTCAGGGCCTGCCTTAGGAACCTCAACACAACTCACCTGCTTACACAGCAACTTGGTGCTGCTTGCCTGCTGCCTCACTTCCCTTCTTCCTTCTTTCTTCACCTCCCTTGCTTGGTCCCTTTCAATCCCTTGGCTCAGCTCTGTGCACTTTCCAAGCTACATCCCACTGCAAAAAGGATTAGCTCTTGTTACATCTCAACACTCAGACAGCATTCCCCCTTTTTTCTTAACACGCAGCCACTAGGCCAGTGTCTCATGATTTAAAGCAGAGTTTGACTCCTCAGTGACAACAACAGCTACAGCCCTGAATCCTAACACAGGCTGAGACACAAACACGGATGGGAACTCTGAAGGATCCACTTTGTTCTGCTCACCAATCAAAAGGAGCTTTCTGAACTCAAGAAGAAGAGACCCAACATCCTTTTTCTGCAACTTCAGCTGCTATAAATGTGACCCCCAAGACCTGCAAAGGCCCTTCCCACTTCACCTGCAGGGCTGGCAGTGCCACCACTGGACACGGACCCAGGGGCTGGGCAGGAACGGAGGGGCTGGGGCGTCCAATCCATCGGCCCAGGCGGCACCAGGAGTTCCTGCAGTTCCTGCAAGGAAGAGCCTCAAGACAACAAGGGATTAGGAAGATCATTTTAAACTTTAATAGGCATATCTCCTGGAATATGGGGAGTTTGACAAGGCCTACTGGTGCAATAAGGACACACTCAAGGCTATCTATTCAAAGGATCTACCAGCACTCAAAAGCTGTCACTGTCCTTCTTCCAGGGAGAACTCAGGAAACGCTGTTGGCCAAGAGCCTCCTGGAGGATTTCCAGCTTTTGGGGCTCCCTTTTAACCATTTTTCCCATCCCTGTAGCTGGGACTATCACCTGCCCTACAGGGGGAACAGCCCACAAAGTTCACTTGCAGGGATGCCATTAACTCAAAGTCCCTTCTCAGGGGGGTCACTGCACACCTTGTCCTTTCTTTGCCCTCCCCACCAAAGATGCTTCCAACAGTTCTCAGAGGTCTGGCAGACCTAGAGCTCTCCTCAGGGAATGCTTTAGCTGCTTAAAGGCTGCCCTTGCACCATCTAGCCAAGGCAGAAAATGCTTACAAGCTGTTCTGAGAAGTTGGCAGAACAGTCTTACCACACATCCAGAGGGAGCAATCCCGAGTCCATCCCATCCTACATTCCCAGCAAGGCAGTTCATGGGCTGTCTGGGGCTCAGGAGGAGTCAGGGGGCTTCTTCTCTCCCTTCCTGCTTTCCGGATTTTCTCCTTCCAAAGCAAAGGTTTCTTGGCTTTCCTTGCTCAAGCAGATGCAGCAAAGGCCATCTTTTCAATCCAATACTGGAAACTCCTCGAGGTTGTCATTCAAGGTGCTTCTCTCAGGTCCTGCACTCATCAATCACCTTGGCCATTGGTTTTCCTGGCAGGTTCTTGCATTCACCTCCTACAAGCAAACCAGGAGGAGCAAATTCAGCTGTTACTGCATCCAATCCAAGCTGGCATTCTGATTTTAAAGGATACTGGGTTTGCCTTACCAGGAGAGATCCCACATTAGGGGTAATACCTACAGGTTCTGCCCTCTTCCACCCTCCTGGAGTTCCACTGGCCCACATGACAGGAACAACTGCAGCTTCTTCAGTCAGGACCTTGCTGCTGACAGGAATTATTCCCTGCACAACAAGAGCTGCTGCTTGGACACATTTGGTTTCAGCAATTACAGTTTCAATATCCCCACTTTTCCATTTCATTTCTGCCTCAAGTCTTTCAGGAAGTCTCTTCCTAGCACAGGTTTGGGTGAGTTTGGGCAATACACAAAAACTCAGGAATTACCCAATGTTTTCCCAGTTTAACCCTGTCACACCAATCACCTGAACACTGCCAGTCCTTCATTCTCCCTCGATTGGGTTAAGGACTGAGGAAGTTGGACCTGTGTCTGGCCAGGACATGTGCAAACCAAATGCTGGGGACTGGAACACACACCTGGCACTCCTGCAGCTCTTACCATTACATTCCAGAGTAAACAGCCAGTTGGACCATCACTGCTCATTTCTTAATCCCAATCCCACACTGCTTTGGCACTTGGAGGACCAGTTTTATAATCCAACTACAGTCCATTAGAGAGCTCCATGTCTAGCAGGGACAGGTACCCCTGGGATACTCTCAGGAATGCCTGAATCCATTGCAGGGACCTTGCTTTGAGCTCCCCAGGGCCGGGCACCCCGAGGATCTCCCCGAATAATCCTTTCGGTGCGCGCTGGAGTCCTCGGGGTGCCCCAACCCGGGGGGCACCAACAGCACTGTCCCTCCAGGGGGGCCCAATTTGGTCCCAAGGCTTCAACGGACAACCCAAAAGGCATTTCAAGAGTCCTTCTTTGGAACCCACCAACGGGTACGGGGAGGAAGCCACAACAAGGCCTCATTTATAAATGCAGGGGGATCTTGCCTGTGTCCCAGACTGGTCCGGGGATCTGAGGCCCTTCCCGAGAAAATCTCGGTGCCGGCGTGAAGGGCCAGAGATCCCTTGGAGCCACGGGAGAGCAGGCACAGAGTCCCTCCTGGGGGGGCAATTTTCCTGCATGAAATCAGCTCTTCAAAGAAGCCTCTAAGACTCAGCTGTGAGTTTCAGAAGCCAGGCATTCCTTCCTTACAACACCCTGCCATGATCCCAGCCCGACGGGTGTCCTGGCAATCAGATCACACAGGGCACACAGACCCATCTCCACTGCAGCTGATGGGAGGGGTCACCATTACAGGAGGATTCATTTTACTGCCCTGCATTCCTGTTCCACGTTCAGGACATTCTCCAACACTTATTACCATACACACCTACCCTTAGAAGGTTTCCAAGGGGATTCACCGAGGGCCTTCCCAGCTCTGCTCTGTCTGAAGCCCTCAAAGTCCTCAGTGCCTGCCTTAGGAACCTCAACACAACTCACCTGCTTATACAGCAACTTGGTGCTGCTTGCCTGCTGCCTCACTTCCCTTCTTCCTTCTTTCTTCACCTCCACTGCTTGGTCCCTTTCAATCCCTTGGCTCAGCTCTGTGCACTTTCCAGGCTACATCCCACTGCAAAAAGGATCAGCTCTTGTTACATCTCAACACTCAGACAGCATTCCCCCTTTTTTCCTGACACTTGGCCATCAAGCCAGTGTCTCATTAGTTAAAGCAGAGTTTGACTCCTCAGTGACAACAACAGCTACAGCCCTGAATCCTAACACAGGCTGAGACACAAACACGGATGGGAACTCTGAAGGATCCACTTTGTCCTGCTCACCAACCAAAAGGAGCTTTCTGAACTCAGAAATAATAGACCCCAGGTCCTTTTTCTGCAACTTCAGCTGCCATAAATGTGACCCACAAGACCTGCAAAGGCCCTTCCCACTTCACCTGCAGGGCTGGCAGTGCCACCACTGGACACGGACCCAGGGGCTGGGCAGGAACGGAGGGGCTGGGGCGTCCAATCCATCGGCCCAGGCGGCACCAGGAGTTCCTGGAGTTCCTGAGGGGAGAGCCTCAAGACAACAAAGGATTAGGAAAAGGATCATTTTTAACTTTAATATGTATATCCCCTGCAATATGGGGACTTTGACAAGGCCTACTGGTGCAACAAGGACACACTCAAGGCTATCTATTCAAAGGATCTACCAGCACTCAAAAGCTATCACTGTCCTTCTTGCAGGGGGAACTCAGGAAACTCTGTTTGCCAAGAGCCTCCAAGATGATTTCCAGCTTTTGTGGCTCTTTTTTAACTATTTTTCCCATCACTGTAGCTGGGACTGTCACCTGCCCTACAGGGGGAACAGCCCACAAAGTTCACTTGCAGGGATGCCATTAACTCAAAGTCCCTTCTCAGGGGGGTCACTGCACACCTTGTCCTCTGTTTGCCCTCCCACCAAAGATGCTTCCAACAGTTCTGACACATCTGGCAGACCCAGAGCTCTCCTCAGGGAATGCTTCAGCTGCTTAAAGGCTGCCCTTGCACCATCTAGACAAGGCAGAAAATGCTTACAGGCTGTTGGAAAAGTTGGCAGAACAGTCTTACCACACATCCAGAGGGAGCAATCCAGAGTCCACCCCGACCTACCATTCCCAGGAAGGCAGTTCATGGGCTGTCTGGGGCTCAGGGAGGAGTCAGGGGGCTGCTTTTATTCCTTTCTGCTTTCCTGATTTTCTCCTGCCAAAGCAAAGTTTTTTTGGCTTTCCTTGCTCAAGGAGATGCAGCAAAGGCCATCTTTTCAATCCAATACTGGAAACTCCTCGAGGTTGTCATTCAAGGTGCTTCTCTCAGGTCCTGCACTCATCAATCACCTTGGCCATTGGTTTTCCTGGCAGGTTCTTGCATTCACCTCCTACAAGCAAACCAGGATGAGCAAATTTAGCTGTTACTGCAACCAATCCAAGCTGGCATTCTGATTTTAAAGGATACTGGGTTTGCCTTACCAGGAGAGATCCCACATTAGGGGTAATACCTACAGGTTCTGCCCTCTTCCACTCTCCTGGAAGTCCACTGGCCCACATGACAGGAACAACTGCAGCTGCCACTTCAGTCAGGACCTTGCTGCTGACAGGAGTTATTCCCTGCACAACAAGAGCTGCTGCTTTGACACATTTGGTTTCAGCAATTACAGTTTCAATATCCCCACTTTTCCATTTCATTTCTGCCTCAACTTTTCCAGTCCATCTCTTCCTAGCACAGGTTTGGGTGAGTTTGGGCAATACACAAACTCAGGAATTCCCCAATGTTTTCCCTGTTTAACCCCTGTTACACCAATCACCTTAACAGTGCCAGTCTTTAGTTCTCCTTAATTCTGCTCTCCTGTTAAGGACCGAGGAAGTTGGACCTGTGTCTGACCAGGACACGTGCAAACCAAACGGTGGGGACTGGAACACACACCTGGCACTCCTGCAGCTCTTAAAATTGTATTTAAGAGAAAATAGCCAATTGTACCATCACTGCTCATTTCTTCTGTGCCACAACATCATCATTCCAGGCCTCTCACTGCCAACCCTCTGCTTCTCCCAACAGCTCCAGGGGCACCAGAACCTGCCCTGAAGGCACAAAGGCTCCTTTTGGGAGCACCACGACCCACCCAGACTGTAGCACTGGAATTCCATCTCCTGGACAAACTGGGAGAAGCAGGGAAGAAAACCAGGACCTTACAGGTCAATTGGGGGCACCTCTTCATCCAACAGCAGCTCCAAGAAAGGTACTGAGTCAACACCTTACCAAAGACACAGGAAAACAACTGCCAACACCTTGACAATCACTTCACTTTTCAATTGATAAAGCAACACTAAAGAAAAGCTTTTCAGACACTTGGGAAGAGTCCAGCCCACTTTAACCAGTGTGTGGGACTCGTTCCCAGCCTCCTGAGGTTCATTTCCCACCTCTCTGGGGCTGCAGTACACCTGGTTCTACACACACACACCGGGAACTGCTGCTCCTGCATTCCAGTCTCCTGGTTCTCCTTGCAACTCCTCCAGCTGTTTGCCCAGCTCTCCAGTGCCCATTCCTTTGCCCACTGCACTTGTTCACAGCCCCAGGGCTCCCAGGGCCACCCGGGGCTCTCCCCTGCCCTGACACTCAGGGCCCTTTCCCAGCCCCGACTCCATCCAGCACTGACACAGCTGCTGCACCTGCAAGTCTCCTGCTCCTGCCCTCCCTCTGCCTGCAAAACACTCCTGCCAGCTCCTGCACCCCCACCTCTTACCTCCCAGGAAAACACAGCTGCATCCTCCTGGATCCTCCAGCTGGATGCTGCTGGCTCTGGGCAGCTCCCACCCTTCAGCAGGGGATGCCAAAGGCAGCTCTGGGGACTGTCCCGAGGGCAGGGACACCCACTGTGGCTCACACCAACACTCAGCCATCTCAGGCCTGGGCTCTTCTGCCTGCAGGGCAACAAACAGCCAAGCAGGGACACTGGGACACTCCAAGGAAACAGGGACAACACGCTCAGCAGCCTGGCACACCACAGCCCCCAGACCTGCCCAGGCTCCAGCTGCTGCACAGACCTGTGGCCACACAGGACCCAAACCCACCCCCAGCACAGACAACCCTGGGCAGGTCAAGCTGCTCATTCCCAACCACAACCAAACATCCAGTGCCACTGTCTGCCAGCCCCTGCTCCCAGCAATCCATCATCTTTCCCATTTCCTTTCTTTACAGCTCCTTGCATTCACATTCTACTATCAAACCATGATTAGCAAATTTAGCTGTTACTGCAACCAATCCAGCTTGGCTTCCTAATTTTAAAGGATACTGGGTTTGCCTTACCAGGAGAGACTCTGGCTTAGGGGTAATTCTTACAGCTTCTGTCCCTGTCCATTTTCTTGGAATTCCACTGGCCCACACCACAGGAACAACTGCAGCTGCCACTTCAGTCAGGACCTTGCTGCTGACAGGAGTTATTATCCCTCTGTAAACACCAAACTGCTTCAATACAAACAATCCAGTGGACACTACAACTCCTTGGCACTTTCAGTGGAACCTGTGCAAGTCAGTTGCTAAGTTACAAAAGGTTTTCTTCTAAAGTTATAATTAATTAAGATATCAAAACAACAACAACTGTGAGATAAGAGATCCCCCCTATAGTTCTACTTTTAGGGAAAAAAAACCCAAACCCCCCTCCCCAGTGCTGCAATAGCTCAGGCTCCCAGAAAGGCCCAGGGGCTGGGCTGGGGCTTTGGGCTGCCCTGGAGCACAGGCAAGAACACGATGTCACCACCCCACGGGCACAGCTGAGAACCCAAAGAGCAGCCACACCAGCAGCTCCTGCCAGCCCTGCTGGGCTGGGCCTTGGGGAGGAAGGGCACTGGCCTTTCTTCCTGCCTAGGAGCAAAGAGCCTCCTTGCTGAGCACTTCTCCTGCCAAGGGCATCAGCTCAGATGGGAAGTTCATCAAGGGCAACTTCCTGGAATGAGAAACATTCCTGTTCCCTGGACAATCTCTTTACAATTCAACTCAAGAGTACTCACTAGAAGTTCAGGTGTTACCTAAAATTTCTTACAAGAACCTCTGAGACTCAAGTGGTGAGTTTTAGAAGCCAGGCAATCTTTTATTCCTATGCTCTTGAATCATTCCAGCCCACCAGGTGTCCTGGCAATCAGCTCCCAAAGGGCACACAGAGCTATCTCCACTGCAGCTGATATGGCAGCATTACAGGAGGATTTATTTTCCTTCCCTGCATTCCTGTTCCACATTCAGGACATTCTCCTACACTTATCACCAATCACACCTACCCTTAGAAGGTTTCCAAAGGGCTTCATCGAGGGCCTTCCCAGCTCTGCTCTGTCTGGAGCCCTCAAAGTCCTCAGTGCCTGCCTTAGGAACCTCAACACAACTCACCTGCTTACACAGCAACTTGGTGCTGCTTGGCTGCTGCCTCACTTCCCTTCTTCCTTCTTTCTTCACCTCCACTGCTTGGTCCCTTTCAATCCCTTGGTCAGCTCTGTGCACTTTCCAGGCTACATCCCACTGCAAAAAGGATCAGCTCTTGTTACATCTCAACACTCAGATATCATTCTCCCTTTTTTCCTGACCCATTAGGCCAGTGTCTCCTTATTTAAAGCAGAGTTTGACTCCTCAGTGACAACAACAGCTACAGCCCTGAATCCTAACACAGGCTGAGACACAAACACGGATGGGAACTCTGAAGGATCCACTTTGTTCTGCTCACCAACCAAAAGGAGATTTCTGAACTCAAGAAGAAGAGACCCAACATCCTTTTTCTGCAACTTCAGCTGCCATAAATGTGACCCACAAGACCTGGAAAGGCCCTTCCCACTTCACCTGCAGGGCTGGCAGTGCCACCACTGGACACGAACCCAGGGGCTGGGCAGGAACGGAGGGGCTGGGGCGTCCAATCCATCGGCCCAGGCGGCACCAGGAGTTCCTGCAGTTCCTGAGGGGAGAGCCTCAAGACAACAAAGGATTAGGAAAAGGATCATTTGAAACTTCAATAGGTATATCCCCTGGAAGATGGGGAGTTGGACAAGGCCTACTGGGGCAACAAGGACACACTCAAGGCTATCTATTCAAAGGATCTACCAGCACTCAAAAGCTGTCACTGTCCTTCTTGCAGGGGGAATGCAGGAAACTCTCTTTGCCAAGAGCCTCCAGGAGGATTTCCAGCTTTTGGGGCTCCCTTTTAATTATTTTTCCCATCACTGTAGCTGGGACTATCACCTGCCCTACAGGGGGAACAGCCCACAAAGTTCACCATCAGGGATGCCATTAACTCAAAGTCCCTTCTCAGGGGGGTCACTGCACACCTTGGCCTTTGTTTGCCCTCCCCACCAAAGATGCTTCCAACACTTCTGAGAGGTCTGGCAGACCCAGAGCTCTCCTCAGGGAAGGCTTCAGCTGCTTAAAGGCTGCCCTTGCACCATCTAGCCAAGGCAGCAAATGCTTACAGGCTGTTGGAAAAGTTGGCATAACAGTCTTACCACACATCCAGAGGGAGCAATCCAGAGTCCAGCCCGTCCTACCATTCCCAGCAAGGCAGTTCATGGGCTGGCTGGGGCTCAGGGAGGAGTCAGGGGGCTTCTTTGCTTCCTTCCTGCTTTCCAGATTTTCTCCTTCCAAAGCAAAGGTTTCTTGGCTTTCCTTGCTCAAGCAGATGCAGCAAAGGCCATCTTTTCAATCCAATACTGGAAACTCCTCGAGGTTGTCATTCAAGGTGCTTCTCTCAGGTCCTGCACTCATCAATCATCTTGGCCATTGGTTTTCTTGGCAGGTTCTTGCATTTATGTCCTACAAGCAAACCAGGAGGAGCCAATTTAGCTGTTACTGCAACCAATCCAAGCTGGCATTCTGATTTTAAAGGATACTGGGTTGGCCTTACCAGGAGAGATCCCACATTAGGGGTAATACCTACAGGTTCTGCCCTCTTCCACTCTCCTGCAATTCCACTGGCCCACACCACAGGAACAACTGCAGCTGCCACTTCAGTCAGGACCTTGCTGCTGACAGGAGTTATTCCCTGCACAACAAGAGCTGCTGCTTTGACACATTTGGTTTCAGCAATTACAGTTTCAATATCCCCACTTTTCCATTTCATTTCTGCCTCAACTTTTCCAGTCCATCTCTTCCTAGCACAGGTTTGGGTGAGTTTGGCAAAGAGACAAAAACTCAGGAATTCCCCAATGTTTTCCCAGTTTCACCCCTGTCACACTAAATACCTTAACAGTGCCAGTCTTTAGTTCTCCTTAATTCTGCTCTCCTGTTAAGGACTGAGGAAGTTGGACCTGTGTCTGACCAGGACACGTGCAAACCAAATGCTGGGGACTGGAACACACACCTGGCACTCCTGCAGCTCTTACCATTACATTCCAGAGAAAAAAGCCAATTGGACCATCACTGCTCATTTCTTAATCCCAATCCCACATTTCTTTGGCACTTGGAGGACCACTTTTATAACCCAATTACAGTCCATTAGAGAGCTCCATGTCTAGCAGGGACAGGGACCCCTGGGATACTCTCAGCAATGCCTGAATCCATTGCAGGGACCTTGCTTTGAGCTCCCCAGGGCCGGGCACCCCGAGGATCTCCCCGAATAATCCTTTCGGTGCGCGCTGGAGTCCTCGGGGTGCCCCAACCCGGGGGGCACCAACAGCACTGTCCCTCCAGGGGGGCCTAATTAGGTTCCTAAATGCAGGGGGATCTTGCCTGTGTCCCAGACTGGTCCGGGGATCTGAGGCCCTTCCCGAGAAAATCTCGGTGCCGGCGTGAAGGCCCAGAGATCCCTTGGAGCCACGGGAGAGCAGGCACAGAGTCCCTCCTGGGGGGACAATTCTGCTGCCTGAACTCAGCTCTTCAAAGAAACCTCTAACGCTCAGTTGGTGAGTTTTAGAAGCCAGGCATTCCTACACACTGTAAGATATTTTAAGAGCTTACTGAGTGAAAAAACAAAGTTTTTATCAGGGACATCTGACCTCCAACAGACAGCTCCTTTCCCCTTTCAGTACAACATTATTTTCATGGTATCACTTAATAGGAAGTGCCCAGGAAGTCCAGACTGTGCTTTCCAGAAGAGAAAATGAACAGAGGGAAGGAGCTTTGCACAAGTGTAACACACTCCAGAACAGATCTGACTTTAGTTTTACTCTTTTTGTTCAAATATTTCAAAAGACAAACACTCCAGCAGGAGAGCTGGCACGTTACCCATGGTACCCTCAAAGTCCCTCTCACGAGGGCTGTAGGAAAATCGCAGTTCTACGAGTCCCTTGTGTCTGCAGATGCCTGGGGATCCTCTCCATCCACCTCGTGCTCTCCCTACAGGAGAAAGGGGGAACCTCAGGGACACGGTGGCACTTGACATCCTGCTGAGAGAGCAAGGAAACCTTTAGCATAAAGGTGAGTTGGAATCTTAAAAACTTCCTTTCCTGGGAGCTTTGTGAATTCTGCAACCAAGAGGGGGAAAATTTGCATCTCATTTGGTGTAGGTGTCAACAGAGGCCAACAGAGCTTGCACCTTTTTCAGACAACTGTGCCCCTTTTGGCTCCCTGGCAGCTCCAATGGCACCAGAACCCCCTTCCTGCACACCCACGGCTGTCACACACAGCCACCCACACACCTTTGCTCCAGCCCACACGTGGCCAACATTTCCTCACCCTGCACATCCCAAGGGCAGTATTTTTGCTAGAGAGCACAGCAACCCCCCTGTCCTTGCAGACTGCCTCCATGCAAAAAAGCAATCATTTCTCCTGGACACTTCTCCCACACTCAAGGTCTTTTCAAACTGCTGTCGTGCCACCAAACCTGCTCAGGGTCCCTCCCAGCTTCTGCCTGTCCTTGCATTTAAAGGCATGGGCATATTTTATCTTCCAACAGCAGAACCCAGCTCCTCACTGGCAGTATAAGCCCTGCTCTTACCTGGACAGACTCCCAGGCTCGGCACAGCTGTGGCTCATGGAGCAGCTTCCCAAGGCCCTTCTCTCTCCCAGCAGGAAGCACAACTCGCCTCCACTCCCCAGCACCAGGGGAAACCACGAGCCAGGCTGCAAACTGACACAGAACGAGTAAAAAGCATTAATGCAGCACCAAGAAACTAAGGGAGATCAGTCTTTGCCTTGTAACCCTGCACGGGGAAAGGCTTTGGGATTCCGGGACAAACCCTGAGACACCCAGAGAGCACCAGCCCCGCAGCCCTGCCACGGCTCCCCCCGGGGTCACCCGGCAGGGAAGGGGCTTACCCGGCCCCCGCTGCCCAGCACAACGCGCCCCTAAACGCCCCCCGGCTCCCCCGGTCCATAAACCCAGCGGACAAGGCGCTCTCCCCTCCGCAAAGCCACGAGGGGCCCAACCCTGCCGCACACCCCCAGCACAGACCCCCCAGCCCAGCCCGTGTCAGAGCACTCCCCGCACATCCCCCGCCGTGTCACCTCTCCCGGGGCTGGGCTGTGTCCTGCCCCTGGCCGGGCTCGTCCTCCCGTGCAGCCTCTCCTGGCGCTGTGCTGAGCCGGGCTTGCCCAGGCGGGACCTCTGGGAACGAGGCACAGCTGCTCTGGGGACGGGAGCAATCAGGAAACCTTCCCGCAGGCTGACCCGGTCCCAGCGGTGGCTGCGCTTGCCCCGTGCTCGGGGGGAGCCCCATCCTCGGGCGGCTCTGGCCGGCAGCCCCCCGGGCAGTTCCCGCAGAGCTGAACCTGTGCAAAGACAGGGGGAAAACACTCGCGTACACAACACAAAGCTCCAGGCGCTTTCCCCGCCGTGCCGCACATCCCTCCGGGAGAGGCCCCGGCCCGGGCACAGCCGAGCTCCCGGCACGGCCCGGGGGCGGCCGCTCGAGCCCCCCCGGCCGGAGCCGCAGCCGGGACAGCCCGGGCCGACCCCGGGCCGAGCTCCGCACCCTCCGTGCCGCGGGTGCCCGAAGGTCTCTGCGCACACACGGCCCTGCCGGGCACGGACACCCGGGATCACGGCGGGGCAACTCGGACACGGACACGGACACGGACACGGACACGGACACGGACACGGACACGGACACGGACACGGACACGGACACGGACACGGCACTCCCCGGCCCGCACACCCCAAAGCCTCCCCCCGCCCCGCCGGCGCTCGGTAAAAGGGCTGCGGGCGGGGCCGGGCGGGGCCGGGCCGGGGCGGTCCCTGCGCGGCACCTGCGGGGCGGGGGGAGCGGGGCGGGGCTGCGGCACCAACGGGCTCGGTGGCGCCGTCTGGCGAAACCCGCCCGGCACTGCAGGAACAGCCCTCGGGGCGCGCCGGGACCGCAGTTCCCGGATTTTATTCGCCAGGGGGAGCCTTCGCTTGGCTCACCGAGGGGCACAGGGGTGTCACCATGTGCATCGTGTCCATCTTCTGGTCTGGGGGGGGCACAGGGGTCAGCGGGGGGCACCTGGGACCACCTGCAGTCACCTGGGACACCCTAGAGCTACTACGGGGTCACCACGTACATCACATCTGGCTTCTTGTCTGGGGGGTCATGGGGTCACCTGGGGGCACATGACCCGAGCAGCTGCCCGTCTGTCCCTGTGTCCCTGTGTCCATCGGGCAGCGCCGTGAGCACCCCTTGCCCAGGAACTGGCACTGACTGTGCCGCGGGTCAGGCACAGGCTGGTCCCAGCTCTGCCTTCAGCTCTCCCTTCCCTCCATGCCCTCAGAACTCATGGGATTTCACAGTGACTTTTTACCCTCCAATCAATAAAGTGCAGCTTGTCTGACAGCACCTGCCAGGTGAGATCTGACCCTCTCCTTCCTCTCCCCCAACTGCTCTGGAACTCACACTCTCCAATGGCAAACCCCATGTTTGTGGAAGTCCACTTGAAATATTTCCTCTTTTTTTTTCAGATGGGGAAGGTCCTACCTGAGATGGAAATGGCTACAAAAGAGGAAACTTCAAAATGCCAAAACCAGGCACTGCCATCTGAGTCAAAGCAGGGAAAGACTTGGGATGTTGAAGGTTTTATTCTCATGTGCTCCTTGATAAACACAAAGCATCAGGAGTGGACACCTGACAGACAGAGCAATGAGCTTGGAAGAAAGGAAATCCAAAGGTCCAAGGACTATCTGCACTGGGGGCTGGAAACCTCTGCTGAGCCATTGCCACCCTTCTTTCCCCTGAGGGACTCCACAGGGGCACCAGGATGTTGCCAGAATTGTATTCCCCAATGCTCAGGTGCTGTTTTGTTGGTTGTGTGTTCACCTCTTTGCATTGCCTGCTGTGAACATGTTTGTGTTTCAGCTCAATAAAGTCCCTTTTAGTGTTTATTGTATGTGATTTTTGTGTTACAAATGTTAGTCAGTTACTCTAAACACTTCCCCTCGAACTGATGCATCACTGGATTGTGATGAATTGCCTCTTACACTGGAGCAGTTCTCTGCTGCTCTTGACACAGGCTGTTTTTAAGGTCCATAAGCAAAGAAAAACAATTAACCTGAAGAACGCAGTGCTCACACCCTGGATCCTTTCAGCACTAGGTGTTTTCAAAGTTCATATAACCGAGGAATCTAAACAAGAAAAAGAATCCCTGAGCATCTCTCCCCTCACACCTCACCTTGTATTATGCTGCATTTGCCAAGTTCATGTACCATCCTGGCTGTTACCTGTCCAGCTCTCCATGTGTATCCCACCTTGTCCTGGCTGCAGCTGCTAAAACACAGGCTTGAGGTGTTTTTAGCAGCAATACCTTAATATAAAGAAAGGGAAATGCTAGGAAGTCTTCATGGAATAAGTGCGAATACCAGACTGTGTCTCCTTGCGTTTCCTGTAGTTCCCCTTCCTGTTCTCACCCGGCCTGGAGAGATGTGCGTGGCCATCACTAGGAAAGTGATGCTACCGAATTTGTCCAAAATTTTTCATCACAGGCACACATTTTTCTAACAGAAAACGCCACTGTAATTTTGCCTTTTCCATGCCCTTTATAGGTGCAGCCCAGGATGTGCTCAGACAGTGTTTTCCCAGGAGGAAGGGGAGCCTTGGCCTCCCCTGCACAGCTCAGGTGGATGTGACAGAATTGGGGTGGCCTGGCAAGGCATGAACACATTTCTGTTTTCTGGGGTGCCTTGAAAGCTTTCTCTGTCCAGTTTCTGAGGTGTTTCTCTGCATGATTTCCTGTGGTCCAGCATCCCTGGTATCCCTTACTTTGTCCAAAGTCCAATGGCAAAGAATTGAATAATTCACATGTAGGGTCTGGAATTAAATGGTTCTGTTAAAATTAGGCACAGAATACAGTTAAAAAAAGTGGACATTCTGTTCAGGTGTGAAATAACTTGGAATAAAAACGGTGAAAAAGGGCAAGGGTTGGACGATTTTGGAGGTAAAATCTGAGTTTAATCTACAGGAGATAAGCAGGGAATAATAACTATTTTGGAGGAAAATTTTGTCCTAATCTGTAGGGGATAGAACAAATGTTTTGGGAGTAAGATATAGTCTGAGTGGTTTTTAGTTTTAAAATCCAGATAATATAAAGGGGAAAAAAATAGACCTTCTGGGCATAAAATCTGAGGTAATCTATAGGTCAAAGAATGCACACTTGGAGGTAAAAATGATGTAACCAGTAGTGCACAGGTAGAGAAATTTTGGGGGATAAAATCTGATGTAATCTCCAGGGGAGAGAATGAACGTCTCGAGGGAAACTGAGGTGAACAGTGGTGGATGGATAGGGAAAATTTGGGGGGGTAAAACTTGAAATAACCTATAAGGTAGAGAATGAACAGGTGTTTTCTCTCCTTCTCATACTGAAATTTTAGTCTTTTTAGATTACTTATATCCCCCCTCAAAATCAAATTGAGTTCTTCAGAGAAATGTACCACAAAAGCCACTTTTTTATGCCTTATTTCCCGAATTTCCACTCCTATTTATTTCTCTCACTGCAACACTAATGAATATCACAGAAATAACAATGAGACAGGGGAATAAATGGGATGTGACTGAAAATGCTCATTTTTGTCACTCGGGCAGGAACCGGTTGGTGTTTAGAATGTTCAGCCAGAAGCAATGTGGACACAGCCACAAGAAGACCCAGCGACTGCTGAGTCCAGTTCACATTTCACGCTGTATCTCCAACATTTCAGTCCATGAGAGTTACAGGACAAGGGCTTACTCACAGGCTGAGACATTTCCATAAATGTCATTCAAGCAACTCTGCTTCAGCTGCTCTGAGAGATTCACAGAGAAAATGAAGGAATGTTTTCTTCTTTGGGCATCCACAGTAATTGTATCTGAGTCAGTAATCTCAGTTCTCTTTTTCTCTTATGTCCCAGTAAATGGAAGATTTTAATCCTGTCCTTGTTTCAGCCCAGTTCAAGAGCAGCAGCTCATGGCTGGCTGAGGGGAGTGTCCACTGGTTTAAGCTGGTGACACAAAGGGATGAGTTTGGTTTCCTGCTGATATCAAATGTTCAGATGTGATGTGAGTTTGATGTCTCCTTCAAACAAGAAACACTTCAGCATTTCTGTCAGAAAGGGCTCACAAAGCACGAGTTTCACACACAATGAATAAACTCTGCCAGGCCTAAACCTTTCGGGTGGTTCCTAGCATGTTTCACTTGATCCCATCATTGCAGGACTCTTCCAGATCCTCCATGATCAAATCCTGCTGGTTATTCACCCAGTTTCCTTTCTTAACTGGCTTCCTCTCCTCCTTAGCTGTTTGAAAAGACTGATCCTGGGGCGCCTGGCACTGGGCAGCTGGCAGGAGGTCCTTGCTTTGGCCTGGCTGGGAATAGACCTCCCTGGAGCAGAGCTGGAGTTTGAAGACACCCTGGAAGCCCCGGCGGAAGTTTTCGTTACAGAACCCGTAGATGATGGGGTTGACACTGCTGTTGAAGAAGGCCAGCCAGTGAGCAAAGGGATAAATGTAGATGTTGATGAGCTGCAGCTGGAGATCGGAGAGGCTGGCGTAGTCCGAGAGCAGCATCAGAGTCCACAGGGGGAGCCAGGACAGGGTGAAAAGCAGAGTCACGACGAGGAGCATTTGGATGGCTCTCTGTTTCCTCTTCCAGGTGCTGTGCCGCTGCTCCTGGCCGCGCTCCCCAGCCCCGGCAGTGTGGGAGAGGGCGACGCTGATCCGGGTGTACATGATGACGATGAGCGACAGGGGAGCCAGGTAGATGTTGGCAAAGAGAACCGTCGTGTAGATCTTCCTCATCGCCGGGTCAGGCCAGTCCTCCCGGCACCAGTACACCGGGCGGGTGTCGTTGCCGGGGCCCAGGATCACCCTGAAGTGCTTCTCCTCCTGCACCTGCAGCAGGACTGCCGAGGGACACATGATGGCCACGGCCAGGATCCAGATGACCGCGACGATGGTGACGGCGGTGGGGATGGTCAGCTTCTGCTTGAAGGGGTACACGATGCACCGGAACCTGGCAAGGTGGCAAGGACACAGGGGACACGTGTGGAGAAGCCGTTTGAGGAATGCTTCATCACCCGGCTTTAAGATTTAGCCCCCAGTTTTCCTCTACCTAACACTGATTCCCTCAGTTTACCTTAATATGTTCATTCTCTACCCTACAGGTTATTTCAAATAACCCAGATTTTCCCCATGCAATTTAAAATGCACACGCATTTTAAATTGTTTTTTAAAAAACAAAGATGGAGTCATCTCATCCTCTTTTATCAGCAGCTGCTTGTGATGCTCCACTTAGCTAAGGCAGCTATTAACACCTCTGCTATCCAGCTTAACAGCTGAGGGACAAACCAAATCCAGGCCAGACAGGATAGCCTGGCTTCACCATCTTGAAGAGATACCAGTGGAGGAGCAAATTGCTGTGGCTGCTCTTTAGACCTGGCCACATCTTGTTTGGCTTAACAGCCTCAGCAGAAAAATACATCTAATTTATTGCAGTGTTGGGTGAGTTAATGAACAGGCTCATTGTGGTCAGAGGGCAGAGGGAGGTGAGAGTGATGGTCACAGACTCTGCAGCATCTTACCTGTCCACGGCAATAGCAACCAGAGTGAACACAGAGGCAGAAACAGAGATCCCTTGGACCATCCCACTCATCTTGCACACCAGGCTGCCAAAAGGCCATCCTGGAAGGAAACAGGCAGCTGGAATTGCTGTCATCTCACTGCAGGACTCTACTTAAAATTATTTGCTCTTGTCTTCCATTTCCTGAGTAGACTCCTGGAATGGTCTTGGTTAGAAGGGACCTTAAAGATCATCTCCTTCCAACCCCTCTGCCATGGACAGGGACACCTTTCAATATCCCATCTTGCTCCAAGTGCCATCCAGCCTGGCCTTGAGGACTTCCAGGGATGGGGCAGCCACAATTTCTCTGGGCTTATATGCATAAGAGGAATTTTCTGCCCTGGAACTAAGAGAGCAAGGGTTAGGGAGGCAAAGAGTGTGGAAGCAGATGCTTTGTCAGCTGCCTTGGGTGACTTTCTGATGTTCCAAAAACCAGCAAAGCAAACATCTGTGGTTTAACATCCCCATAAAATGAGACATCAAGACAGGAAAGGGAATTGACTGCTACAGTGGATTGTTCTCTGCATCTAACTCATGGCATCCACCAAGACTTCCCAAACATATCACCTGGCAATGGGAGAATCCCTTCCTAAGGATGAGGGACGTGGAAGTCAGCAAGCAGTCAGAAGGCGGGTTAGAGGCTTGTCTTCCTCACCCCTGCTCCCAGTGACTCGAAATGCCCACAGAGCCCCCTCCGAAACACGCCCCCGGCTCTCCCTGCCCCTCGTGAGAGCCAGCCCACCTGCAATGATGTTGTCCAGGAGGGTGGTGGGCATGCAGAAGATGCCCACCAGCAGGTCACTGACAGCCAGGTTCAGGATGAACAGGTTGGTGACCGTCCGCATGTGTTTGCTCCGCAGGACGACGAAGCAAACCAGCCCGTTGCCCACCATGCAGAGGAGGAAGATGAGGAGGTAGGATATGATGAAGACAGCGGCCACTGAAGGCTGGTGAAGGTAGAAGTCCACGTAGGAGACGTTGCCTTCCCAGTAGAGGTACTTGTACGTCCCGTTGTAATTCAGCGCGTGGGGCCAGTCGAACGAAGCGTTGGGGTCCATTTTCTTACTCGTGTTCTAACGTGCCTTAGAATATACCTGTAAAAAAAGCCATTTTTTGCAATTGATCTTTATGAATCTATTATTATTATTACTGTTATTATCTGCCTTGAGTACACTGTGTTCTGAAACACAAGCAAACCTCACGTGTGCTCATCCCTCTGTGGCTTATTTTAACAGTCCGTGTTCTGGGCCTCCCCAGATAGGAAAAAACAACAAATACTGCTTGTAGAGTTTGACCACACAGGCCTGCAAAAGTGAGCAGTGAGGCTCCTTTCTCCTTCTGCAGGCTCTATAAATTAAGTCCTTCCTTTCCCAAAGGAGGAGAAAGCCAGACAGCACGTAAACCAACCTCTTGTGCTGCGTCAAGTGAACAAACCAACAACCTGCACAGCTGATTTTGAGGTAAAAAGTAATCAGAATTCCTGAGAAATACATTTACTGAACAGCTGGAGTGATCTAACAATGGTGAGGTTGCTGAGCAACAATCACTGAAATAATCACTAATTTAATCACTGAAAACCAGGGATCAAAGCTTTCTGAAGTGGCAGAAATGTTCTGCCTGCATGTATCCAAACGCCATCCCGTTTCATGGAACATGAGTTGTTTTTTATGTACAGTTGGTATTAGACTATTATTGCTCAGAAACTGTGTAGCTCACAGTCTGCAATCATGAAGGACCATGCTGTGTTTGAAACATGCTCAGGTACAAGAGACCTGGAGTCATTTCCTAGCAGGTAACTTGACTTGGAAGCAAAAGAACAGCAAAATTAATCGGTGGCAGAAGGCATGAAATTAAAATAGGAGTGTAGGTGCCTTTAGGACACTTCAAATTTCTTATTATAAATGGAAATTGAATTAAGGCACAAGTGTCCAAATCCTGATGGGCTTGTACGAACATCAAAGTTTCTGCAAATGTTTTACTTTCAGGTGGCAGGCACAGCAAAAATTAATTTATTCTGCTGTGCCTGAGGTTTGGAACAAGCAGAGCAGCGAAAAACCACCATGTTCTGGTCTCTTGTGTCTGTTTAGAAGTCAGCAGCAGTGCAGGGTTTTAAAGGGTCTGTTTTACATACTCATTAAATGCCTGCACAGCCCGGTAGGGAGACAAGAATCTGGAATCTCTCACCAAAAACCGGCTGCTTGTATGTTTGAACAAGCAATAATTATATAATCCCTTGGGCTGTCCTTGTGGAGAAAGGCTTATCTTGATTGTTTTTTATTCAACACGTTTTCAAAATTACCAAAATTGTTTCCATTGAAATGTGTGATGTGCCAACCTCTTTCCCCAGCCAGAGCTCAGAGTCAGCTGCTGTGGGAAGTGGTTTTAATGCCAGCTTTCCTCACCCCCCTCAAGGCAGCAGCACTGGTGCACTTGCACCCAAACATGCTCAGGATGGGGAACACTGGTAAAATGCAAACACAGATGTTTGGCAATAGGAGTTTGCGCTGTTCCTGTAATCCCAAACCTGGAGCTGTGATCTATAAATTCCAGGAGATGCTGCCTCCCTCAGACCCTGTTTAAAGCTCAGCATCCCTTGTGCCAGAGAACTAGACTTAATTTGCTGCTCTTAACCAATATTATTATTATTATTATTGTAAATTACCACACTTTTTCTTCTTCAGTCCTCTGCTTCTCAGAGGTGCTGCTTTAGGAAGATGCTTCAGCCTGGGAAAGGTGCTTTTGGATCCTGCCACATTCCCAGTCCTCATGCCCAGTGGGATCTGTGCTGTCCCCAACAGGTGAGACAGATGTGGCTTTCCATCCTTACCTGCTGGAGTCTGGGTTTTCAAGGGGCCTCTGGTTGTCTGAGGGAGAAGTTCCTCGTTCATTCCAGAACAGAATTATCCATTAGCACACTAAAAGCAGGAGGATTGATCTAATCATTATTTTTTGATACATATTTTGCATTTTCTCTTTTTTTTTCTTTTGACTTTGTGTTGTGAAGCAGCAGCTTCCAATCTTTTCAGTAATGATCTCTGTAATGGCTTTTGTTCACAACTGATAAACAAGAAGTTGTAAACAGCCTCAAGGCAAAACTGGAGCTGTGTCTGCATGTCTTGTGTAGCTTGATCCCAGTTGTACTAATGAAATTTTGGCTGTAGTAGGCACAGAAAAGTTGCTGTACAAACAGCAGAGCTGTCAGGAAATGGAAAAGCTCCACAGATTTTTATTATACTGAAGCTGAGGGAGATGAGGATTAGCTGCAAGGAGAAATTAAGCCAGTGCCTTGTGTTTTCACAAGGTCTTTGCCGGCTAAAACAGGCAGTGACAGATAACTGAGGGAGGCATAGAAGACAGAAACATAAGTGATCTAAGAAAAGGGAAAAAATAATGCAATCCCTAAATATCAAAAGATGATAAATAACAGTAATCTGCTTCCACGGGGTAATTTGATAAGGGCAAGGCCTCCCTTTCTAATGTAATATACCAGAGAAAATCTGCAATGGAGTAAGGTGAGAGTCTCCCCAGGTGAAAATCTGCCCAGTCCCACATTGGGTTTCCAAGCACAGAAGCCTCATTCCCTGCTGGAATCCCAGTCACAGCCCCCATGGACAAAAAGGCAGTTTAAGGTCTCATGTGCTGACCAGGACAATCTTATACATCTGGATATGGGAAGTCAGTTTTCTAATGTTACAGTAACAGTTCAAGGTTATTCTGAAGTGGTACAATTGTCTTTATGTTGGGCAGGAAATCCCCTGGAGCTGCCAACACTGTTTCACTTCACTTCCCTGCACAACCTCTGGGTTTGTGATGTGGATTTGTGTGTGTGAAATCTCCTCACAGAGTCCTCTGAGGCTGGAACAAAGACAAGAAACCTTCAGAGACAGGGGCAGTAGGAGTGTGTTGTCATGGAAAAAAAGAAAATTTCATGTGGTACGTGCAAAAATATTTGTTCTTCCCTTCTCCTGAGCTCTGTGCTCTGTGTCATGAGCGAACTCCAGAAATTTCCTGGGTACCTTGAAAAATGATCTCTGGCCTGCTGAGAAGTGGGAAAGTCCTGCTGGCACAATTCAGCCCCCGAGGGATGACAGAAAAAGCAGGACCTGAGTTCGTAAGTGTCTGAGAAATAAGGAAGAGGCAAGTGCATGGGTTATCCTGTGCCTCAGTGGAATAGGAAAAGCCATTGACTAAAAAACTAAAATGCTGTTCCACGGGGAGCCCTGCACAGGCCATGGGAATTGGGATCATCTTTGCTTCTTTTCCAGAGCAAGAGGGGGCTGCAGCCACCCCAAGCCTCCTATTACCAGTTCCTGGGGCTCTGGCAATGGGACAAGGAGCAGGGCAGGAACTGTCACTCCCAGCCCGGAGCACATGCACTCACCAAGAGTATTCCACAGACAGGGCAGCCTTGTCCCAAGCCAGGATTTCATTGGAATGTCATCAACTGCTTGGGAATTGCTTTAAGGTAGGATTGAGCTTTATTATTATTATTATTATTATTATTATTATTATTATTATTATTATGTCTGTTTCCCACATGAGTAGAAGTGTTGGGTCTGGGTCATGCAGGACTTGAGCTGCCAAGTACAAACTCTGAGGGTATTTATGAATTGAGGCAATAGAACTTACTCTTCAAGTGTTTTATTTACCTTTTCATCCATCAGAATTTCCATGATATTTTCTATGAAATACCTCAGAGTGGTTTATCTCCAAATAAGCCTGAATATCCCAGTAGGTTTCAGCTACTGTGAGCTGTGGAGGAAAACAATCCTAAAAATAACCAATTGCAATGAAATAGTTTTTTCTTGCTGGCATTCACCTCCATGAAGAAAATCAAGTGCACTCTGAGAAGCCAATTTCTCAGTCTGAAATGGGCAATCCTGGGGAGATGTGCCAATTTTGAAGTTGTACACAGAGCTCTTCTCAATGGATTTAAACTGCTTATCCTCCCCTCAGAGTCATTTATCTGCTTAGTCTGAGCTGGAACCAAAGAAAATAGTTCGTCAAGGTATTTTTTTTTTTTAAAGATCTTAAACTTTTCCTCTCCCGTATAATTATAAAGAAGAAGGCAATATGCAGGATGGCTGTAATAAACAAGACATGCCTGAGTTGCAGATTGCTCATCTACTTGAGCTGGGAATATAAAACATTTCACCGAAAAGCCAAACTCAAATGTAAATCAGGAGATGAAAGTGACAGGTGAGGCATTCACAGCAAGTTTGTTATAGCTCTTTATTTTTATATATATCATTTCCACCCTGTTTCATTAGAGCTGAGGCTGCTTACCTATTCCTTGTCATTATACTCTTATTTTTCTTGCTTCCTGCTCAGTCAAACTTCAAGCTTCTGAATATATTTATTTCTATTTGATGTGTCATAGCCTGTTTTAAATTTTAACTAAAATCTCAGTCACCCGTTCCCTGAAATCAGGTTGAAGTACGATTTCCACATCCAGGCACACTTCTGCAGCCTCTTTATTGAGAAGCCTGGCAAACCCATAGGATTTTATCTGCCTCATCTTGGAAACAAGTCCCTGTTTTAGAAGCTTTCAGCAGAGGATTACTGAAGTTCTCCTGACATCCAGCCTGTAAGCAGCAGCTTCCCATCCATCATGGGAAACTGAGCGGGGACCCCACTAAATATTCTCTGGACCGGTCACAGCTTTTTCCCTGGAGAGATGCTCCAGCAGCACTTAGCAGTGAGTGTTGGGGATTAGTGAAATCGATGATCCTCGCCAGGCTCTTTGCAGCACTAAATGGGAGATAAAGCCTCCTAAATTGCCCCTCTCATCTGAGTCACTCCCTGTCAGAGCGCTCAGGGGGATGTGACAGCCCTGTCATTTGGGGCACTGATAGGGAACAGGTAATTGGGGAGTAGGTAGAAGGAAGAAGCGACTGGAATTATGGCTTAGGTGGAAACTGAAAAGTGGGGCAGTCATGAGATAGTCCCAGTGGAGCATAAAATTGGCAAACAAAATAAATGCTTTAGCAGCCTGTCAGGCAGTGTGAGCTAATTCGCCAGGTACAGGGAGAGAGCACTGTCAGCCTGTAGTTTAGGTCCCCCCCAAAATGAGGGGGCACAGAGGACCCTGATATCACTGCAGAGAGAATGACCAGAAAAAACCCCAAACCAATCCCATCACAGCATATCCCAAGGGTTCTTTGCACCAGGCGATGTCTGTGCTTAGTGTGAAAAGTAAGCAAGAGCCATAAAATCGTTTGATTTCAACCTCTTTAAGCCCAGAAGTGTCATTGCCCACTGTGAGACAGGCATGAGAGCAAACACAGCCCATGATCTGAGCACGTCAGGGATCGTTCCTTAGACCTTGTTACAATTAAACTGCATTTTGACTCCTCGCCCAGATTCCCAGGAATACGGGATCGTGCCTCGCTGGGATTAGGCAGAGCAGCCTGCCTTGCCCAGGGCAGAACAGGTGAGCTCCCTGTGCAGCACGGCGGGGTTGGATCCTTAACACTTGGCCACAACCCAGATTTGTCCTTTAATGTTAAATAACTGTCCAGGCTACACAGGAGAAAGAACTGCCTGTGGAGGTTCTAGCAGGGGTTTAACTGCACAGTGTCACCTCTAGAAAGGGACAATGGGTTGTGGAAGGGCTGTAGAGCAGGGATGTGCGGCGAGCTCTCCCTGTACCTTCCTGCCTGCTGACTGTTCCACTCAGGGACTTTAAGTGCTCACTTAGAGATTAACCCCTGATTCTTTCTGTGAGCTGCACTAAGGATTTGAATCCTTTTAGTCCTCTTGAATTCACATTTACTGCTGCCTCAGTCACTTGATTATCATTACACTGGGTAATTAACACCGAATTTTAAGTGTCATCCCGATAACATGAATAGGGACATCTAATTGATGTCAGGAATTTGACATGCAGAAAGGTTACCTCGGAAACCTCTTGGTTCGACTCCAATTGAAGCCAATTCTATTCAGGAAGGGGCAGCTGCAACTCAAGTGTTGTCCAAGCAGGAAGGACCGTGGAAGTAAGTTTTCCTTGGATTTTTCCTAGGACTTTCCTTTGGAAAAAAGCAGCAGCACAGGTTCATTCCTTTGGGCTGAGGTGGCACATCTGCCAGCCTCGGGAAATGCTTCTTCTTTGCTCAGAGCTACATTCCATCCCCCTATCTCCAGCAAAACACCCCAAACTGATCCCACTGCACTTCATACTTTGCAGCCCCCCGGGGTGGTTCAGGTTTAAGGGATAACCTGAGGTACTTCAAAAGCTCCAGATATTTTTCTCCTACTGGAGGTGTCTGCTACCGATAGAAAAGCAAAATAAGATGATGTAAACTTTTCTTAGTCACTGAGGAAACACTGAGTGGCCACAAGCTCTTTTCCCAAATCATGGAGCTCCGCACAGGGGTCCAGCTCCCAGCCCAGGTGGATTGACCCTGCCAGCAGCAGAACGGTGCTTCCAGGTGCTTCCCCCACCACACGCCCTCCGTGGTCCTGCCTGGCCACACGACTGCCCTGTCCCTGCTGGTGGGGGCTGTGTGTGTCCCCCAGCTCTGGCACCCCAAAGCCACTGGGGTCAGAGGCATCTGCTGCCACACCCATCCCCTTCCAGAGCAGGAATATTCCATCCTTGGTCTCCATGGGCGGGTTGTTGCCAGGAGGCAGATCCCTGGCATCACCAGGATTCCCACACAGTCAGTGTTGTGCCCCCCAGGAAACCAGGGCACCCCCAAGCAGCAGAATCAGCAGCCCCCCTCCCACATACACGCACAGACCTGTTGCTAAGAAAGCACCTGCAGTTTTCCCTCAGCTCCCAGCTCCAGCAGAGAGGCAGGAACAGCCCACGCCCAGCCCAAAGCAGCCCCCAGCCCGCTCCCCCAGGGTACCCCACTTACAGGTGCCGGAGCTCAGCAGCAGCTACTGGTTCTGCGCAGGCAGGAGAGGGATCCCAGAGCTCCTGCAGCTCCTGCCTGAGGCAAGGAGGAAGGAGGGAGCGCAGAGCCCAGCCCAAAGCCAGGCTGCCAAGCCCCGGGGCTGGAGGCTGTCACTGCTGGCCTGGGGGAGCCTGGTTGGAACAGGGTGTCTTGGATATGTTCCATTGCAGAGCCTCCCCCTCTGCTCTGTGTGAGGCATCCCTTCGCCTCGGGAAGCTCGTTCCCAGGGTCAGGGATTCACAGTTGCCTCCACAGGTGCCACCCCTGCCACCCCCCCCATCCATTACAGCCCAGAGCCCTCCCGGTGCTCTGAGTGCTCCCAGCACAGCAGCACCTCTCGGGCTCTGCTCCTGCCTGCTGAGCTCCAGCGTTTAGATCCAGCTTCCCTGGAGAGCAGGCAAGCACAGCTTGGAAATCAGGAACCTGGGAAAAGAACAGTCTGTGTGGCCCAGAAGAAAGCAGGTGGCTCTTGCAGCTGAAATGACAAGTTTTGCCTTACCTGCTTCTGCATAAGGTTTTCCAGGAAAAAAAACCCAGTATCGTAAGGACAGATTGTGAGAGAATAGGCTTCCAATCAATGATTTGATGGATGTAGGAATGATTCTTTGTTGGTTTGGTTTTTTTTTATACTCCCCTTTTTATTCCAGGAATAGTTTAAAAGTTATTCCTTTAACAAGTCATTTAAATTTGAGAGGAAAAAATTATCCCAGTATGAATTTAAACCAGTGGGTATCTTTTTCAGCAAGCAAAATTTGCTGAAATTAATTTGTGGAATTATAACAGCTCTGTGTGGAATTATCCTGTGGAATAAACGGGGGATAAAAAAGTCCAGCCATGCACAGACATTGTATTAAGTGCAGTTTTGCCACATGTAATTGCAGATGGAATTCCAGAATCCCAGAATGCTGGGGGCCCAGAGCTGGGTGCAGGAAAGAACCACAGTCAGAGAAACCTCTGAGTAAGAGAGGATCCTGAGGGACCTGCATCCAGACGAGGGGAATCTGCCTAAGAATCTCACCTCAGCTCTCCCTGCACACACACAGTGAGCAGTAGGGCTGATCCCTCTCGCAGAACACTTCCATCTCTTTTACAGGCCAGCGGCTCCATCTGCTGGGAGCAGAGAGAAGGCAATCTGGTCTTCGAAAAGGCTAGTTGACTTCTTCCAACAGGTAAGCATTTAAGCAAGAAGTGCCCAAAAGACACGGAGTTTCTGGAAAACAAAATCTGCATGTATCTGATTTTAATTCGGATTGTCAACAGTTTGGCTTCTAATGACTGGTCACCTTGGCGGGATGTGTCCAGTTGTGCTGTAAATGCATTTGTGCATGATGTAATTTATGTTTTATGCTTGTAAAGACCATCTGGGTGACACCAGGCCTCCCAGGACACTAACTCCAGGCGTTCTGCAGTTCCCATCTCCCTGCACACACGGACAGGTAATGCCAAACCAGGCCAAAGCCTGGTGTTCCCTGTACTCCAAAGGTGATCAATGGAAAGAGTGGAAATGCTGCTGCTGTGGGCACTGCTCAGCCAGGACCATGATTTACCCTCTTCCCTGCTCTTCTGTCCCTCCTTTACTTAGGTTTTTCCCAGGAGCTATGCTGTGCCAGAGGCAGCAGAGACAGCCAAGTGCCTTCCTTAGTCCCAGAATATCTGGGATGAAACGCAGAGAAAATAACAAGAATATGGAAATCCTCCGCACTCAGAGGAGGATTTTTCTGGTGCTCTTATTTAAGTCTTGGGTTTATAGTATAAAAGGAGTGGGTGAGGCAAGGGGTGGGATCTGGGCAGGGCTGTGGCTATAAAAGGAAGAGGTGGGGTGGGGTCTGGGTGTGGCCATGGCTATAAAAGGGGTGAGGGGTGGGGACTGGTGAGTGACAGCAGAGAGGTGGGGACTGGCGAGTGACAGCTGAGGGGTGTGGTCTGGGTGGGGTCATGGCTATAAAAGGAATGAGGGGTGGGGACTGGTGAATGACAGCAGAGGGGTGTGGTCTGGGTGTGGTCATGGCTATAAAAGGAATGAGGGGTGCGGACTGGTGAGTGACAGCCGAGGGGTGTGGTCTGGGCAGGGCTGTGGCTATAAAAGGAATGGGTGGGGTGATGGGTGGGGACTGATGAGTGACAGCAGTGAGGGGTGGGGTTGGGAGGGGCCACGGCTGTAAAGGGATTTATAGATTATATATAGATTTTCTATCTATATATATTATAGATATGGTTTTAATACAGCTGTATAGTTTCCAACACTTTAAAATAGAGGTTAGCAGTTACCAAACTCCCTTTCTCACGCTTTGTGTCAAGTTCTTGAAATTTTTCAAGTTTGGTTTAATGTTCTTTTCAAGGAAAAAAGATTTTAGCAAGTACATCTTGTTTGGGACATGTACCTAGAAGGACATAATAAGATGTTGTTGTAGTCAAGCAATCCAGAAGGCCCAGGAATCCTGGAGAAGCTCCAAAGAGGCATGTGATACTGAAGATGATGATGGTCAAAAAGGAAGGGGTCTTGAGACCTCAGACTCAATTCCAGGGAGGTGGGCCAAGGGGTGGACAAATTTCGAGTTGGATGTATCCATTAGGTATGATAATTAGTGTTATAAAATTGTAGGAGCCCTATGCTATATGTATGTATGCACTTATGTATTTAGTGTACCTAAAGTACTTTAATTAAAGACCTGCTCCCTATTTTATCTACACTGATATTGTCTAGAAAGTTCTTTCCTTCTATTTTAGGCATTGGGGCATGGCAGTGGCAGGTGTGGGAGTAGCGAGTGCTGTGGGGAGTGGTGCTGGTTATCACTGATATTACAGCATTATATCATTTTTGTTTCTATTATTAAACTGTTCTGTTTCATTATTAAACTTACCCGATGGGCGGTGTTTTATCTCTGATTCCCCTCCCCATCCCCTGGGGGTGGGCAGTGAGTGAGTGTCTGATGGTGTACAGCTGCCAGATTGGGCTCAGCCACGGCCCCCCAGGCAGTTTTGGGGCTCCCAGAGAGACCCAGAGCTGGGTTTAAGGGCTCGGAACAGGGATCAAGTCCTGTGGGTTTGGGCTCACAAACAGAGACCCAGTGCTGTGTTTTGGGGGCTCAAAATCAGGCTCAGAACTTGAAGACTACATCCTTCATTTTTGGAGTCTGCAGCCTCTCACCTGTCTGGGGCTCTGTCCTGAGCCCCAAAACTGCAGGATTTGGGCTCCTCCTTTCCTCTGTCCCACCCCAGTCCCACCCCGGTTCCCTTCAGTTTTCCCTGCTGCGGATCCAAGGGGATGTGGTCTTACTGTGACACCCGGGGCTCAGCTTCCCCTCAGCTTTTTTTGCCCAATTTCCTCCAAAAAAGTGGCTTTTGCGGACACTCAGCCCCTGCCTGTGCCTGTGTGCCCCTGCCTTTTGGTTTTTTAGGCACTTTGATCATCACTCTGGCTGTGAGGCAAGGGACAAACCTCTCAAATACTCCCAAATCAAGCCTTAAAATCAAGCGACCAAACTTGTCAGTTAAAAGGGAAAAAAAAAATACTTACAGCCTTTTGACTGAGGGGGTAAAGTCCCCATCGTTCAAAGGGTGTAATTTAATCAGTAATTAACTCCAGGTGACTCCCCTCACGTGCCTGAGGATGGGCTGTAGCAAGCCCAGAGGGCATTTCCTGTGCTTCAGCCAGCAATAAGCTTTGCAAATGGTTATTGTTCCAAAGACTGACATGGATAACTGAGGATGCCAGTTACATTTGGGCTTTTGCCTGTACTTGAGCCCCTCCCAGTCCAATATTCTCTTTAAAGGCATGCTGAGGGGGTTAGGAGGGCTGGGCAGGATTTTCCTGCCTGCTACAGTTTTGCTGGCCAGGACGGAGACACCTCAGCAAAGTCTGGAGCTTCACACTCAGGCTGAGCACCAGCATTCCCTTCCATTGGCTGTTTACCCCCAGGTTCCAGGGAGATTTTGGCCCACGTGCCACCCCTGGAGACAAGGCACCAGCAGGGCAAAAGGCAGAGACTCGCCAGCATCACCGTATTTATTTCTGACCCCAGAGCACATCACGCCAACTTTGCAGGGACGCTCTCCGGGGCACCCATCCGGCACTAAGGCACTTTTAAAAACATAGTAAACATTTTTTCCCAGCTGCAGCTGCCACCCCTGGGGGTGCCTGTGCCCGCCAGCTCAGCGCAGAGTCACCAGCTCTTCGGCAGAAGTGGGGTGGATGGCGACGGTGTTGTCCAGGTCGGCCTTGGTGGCCCCCATTTTGATGGCCACGGCAAAGCCCTGCAGGATTTCGTCGCATCCCATCCCTTGCATGTGCAGTCCCACCACCTTCGGGGAAGAAGGGAGAGAGGCCGGGTGGGACCCAGCGCCGCCAAAATGAAGGCCTGAACTCTGACCCCAGGCCCTGGGGTGAGCAGGTCAGAGCTGACCGCACGGGGACAAGAGGACAGCCAGCTGCGGTGCCCACCACCCCCCCGTTGTCCCTCCCTGCTCCCCTCCACTCACCTTCTCCTCCTTGCCAACACACACCAGCTTCATGAGGCACTTCACCTTCCTCTGGGTGACAGCGTAGTACAAGGGGGTGAAGGACGTGCTGTAGATCTTCACGTTCTCCTTCCCGTGTGCAGCCACGGCTTCCTCTGCAGCAGAAGACACAGCGTGTGCGTTCCCAGAGAGGGACTCAAGCCCGTTTTTCAAGGCTCAGACGCACTTGCCGGGGATCAAACCCCCTCCTCGAGCAGCAGAGCAGCAGCTCTGAGCCACGGCGTCCCCAGCCCCGTGCCCCGTCTGTCCCCACCTTCGGTGAGTCCCACGGTGCCGATGGGCGGGTGGCTGAAGACGACGGTGGGGATGTTACTGTAGTCCAGCCGGGAATCCTGCTTGCCCTCGAAGAGCCTGTGGGCCAGCTTCCTGCCAGCCGCGATGGCCACTGCAGGGAGGGACAAGGGAGCCTGAGCCACGGCGTGGCACTGAGGGGCTGTAGAGGGGAGGGGGGCACGGCCGCAGTACCCGGGGTGAGGAGGGCTCTCCCACAGACGTCCCCGATGGCGTAGACCCCTCTCCTGGTGGTGTTCTGGTACTCGTCCACCACCACGTGGCCCTGGGCGTCCACCTGCACGCCCTGCCATGGGAAACAGCAGCTACGTTGGCACGTACTCCAGGAGGGATGGGACAAGCCGTGCCCATGGGGGGAACCGTGCTGGTGGCGAGGGGGCAAGTGGTGGGAGCACCATCCTGTGACAGGCTCTGGGAACCCCGAATACCCGTGGGACACCCGGAGACCTGTGGGACACTCAGAGACCTGTGGGCACTCTCACACCAGCACAGAAGGGACGTGCTGCCGCCTCACCACTTGGTCCAGGCACAGCCCCTCAGTGTTGGGCTCCCGCCCCACGGCCCACAGCAGGCAGTCCACATCCCGGATCACTCCCTCCGTCGGCTTGCGGCCGGGCACCGAGCAGGTCACCGTCACGTCCAGCAGCCCAGAGGAGGACTTAGTGACAGTCTTGACCTGTGGGGAATAACAGGAGCTGCTTCAGGAGAAGAAGGTGCCGATGGCCTTTGCCCTGCAGCTGTGCTGCAAAACCAGGAATGTCACCAAAACTGTGGCTCATCAAGCAGCACCCAAAACAGCAGCTTTCCCCCAGCCCTGCCTCCCCAGGAGGAATGGGATAAACCACAGGGCCGCTCTGCACGTTCGTACCTGCGTGTGCTTCCAGACCTCCACCCCCGTGTTCTCCAGCTCCTGGGTGCAGTTTGAGCTGATCATGGAGTCAAAGGTTCGCAGGACCTGGGCAGGGACCCCCCAGCCCTGTCAGATGAGGGTCCGCAGGCAAAGGCACTGCCTGGCAGCCCCTCCCCCAGCATTTCCCTGCTCCTGGGACCCGAGAGGTTTGGGGCGCTTCTGGTTAAACTTCTCTGTTTGTTTTTCCATTATTTTCTTTCCCTTTAATCCTCTTTTCAAGCTGTGACTTGAAATAAAGCTCAAGAGAACGGGTGCGGTGGCACACGGGGCTGCAGAAATTCCAGGCACACAGGAATTTAGTCCAGGCTGCCAAAACATGTCCCCCCAGCCCCCCCTTACACCCATCAGCCCAATGCCACCATCCTCTCCATCATCATTCCTGTGCTAACTCAGACCCTTCTTTACAAGGAGCTGACAAGCAGGAAACCCCAGTGGGCTGGGATGTGACTGCCAGGCGGGAAGCGCGGCTGGGGACAGATGGTGGGTGGCATTACCTTGTCCCGGCGGATCAGCAGGGATGACTTGGAGCCCAGCGTGGAGAGGATCCCCGCGATCTCCACCGCGATGTATCCGGCCCCCACGATAACGCTGCGCCTGTGGAGAAGCAACGATGCCGCGTCCAGGCACACGGAGCCAGAGCTGGCGGATATGAGGGGTGAGCCCCACTTTACCTGGGCAGCTCCTCCAGGTCGAAGAAGCCGTCACTGGTCATCCCCAGGCTGGCACCTGCAAAGCAGAGCCCCTTTCACACCCCTTACCTGCCCCACTTCCCCTCCCTGGACCCGCTTTGCTCTGGCAGACCTCTCTCCTGGGGAATTTCAGCAGGCTCACCGGGAATTTCGCTGTCGGAAGGGACAGCCGGGCGCCCCCCCGTGGCTATAAGGATGTGAGGGGCCGTGTACTTTTTCCCATCCACTTCAATGGTTGGCTCAGGATCAGCGGTGAACTTGCCGTAGCCCCGAATGATGTCGATGTGAGCCTTTGAGGGTGGGTAACATTCACGGGATTAACAGAAGGATGGGCTGCAGGAGACAGGGCTCCCACATTTGGAAAAGAGGACACCCATTAAGGCTGGAAAAGTGGCCACAAATCCATCAGAGTCCGCTCTCCCACTCGGCCCCCAGCATGAACACGTCCCACGCTCACCTTCTTTACGTTGCTCTCGTAGATGTCATTGAGGCGCCGCACATACGCGTCACGCTTCTCCTTGATGGTTCTGGAACAGAGCAGGGACTACTGTCACCATCAGCAGATAAGAGCTCAGGGAGAACAATGTGGCAATTAGTGCCATGGTCTAGTTCACAAAGTGGTGATCGGTCACAGGTTGGACTCGGTGATCCTGGAGGTCTTTTCCAACCTAAATGATTCTGTGAACTCCACCCCTTCGGTACATTATATCCATGCCACAAAACAAAACAGCTGCCTGTGATCACTTCTCCACCAACCTGCGGTTTTTGTGCCTGCCTCTTCTTCCCACAGCCAGTGTGCCACCCCTCTTTTCCAAAATACAGCCATGGAAACAGCTCTGCACCCACCCACGGGAAGCCTCAAAGCAGGCGGGGACCCCTTTGAGGTGGACAACGAGCCAAAGGGCCACGGTGCTGACCTGTGGCTGCTCCCCATGGGATACTCACTGGGAGATGCTCACTTCCAACTGGCTCTTTCCATTCTTACCTCCAGTGGAACTTGACACTGGGTGTTTCGAAGCCATAGTCAGCGTGATCATGGATAAACTCCGCGTGGACAGCCGTGTTCCACATCACCTGCCCGCACAAACCGCACCTTGGCTCAGGAAGACCGGTTTGATTTTGGGAAACCCCCACACACACTTCCCCATACCTCACACCTGCCCAGAGCAGCCCACAGGACACAATGTGCTCTGAGGCCCTGCTTCCTCCCCGTTCCTTCCTCCCCACACCCTGTGCCAGCACCTCCCTGCACTTTGGCAGGCACTCACACCAGACCCAACCCAAGCCACCAGAGGTGCCACCACAGCCAGTGGCAAAACACCCTTACCTTCTTTGGCACGCAGCCAACATTGACCTGGGGGTGGAATAAGAACAAAGCTCAGTTTTAAGGCTCAGTTTTCCAAAGGCAACGCTCAGGAGAACATCCCACAGCAGGCTGGTGCTGCATCTCAGCGCTCTGCCCGGGAAAACAAAGGCGGGATTACGGGTTCCTGGCAAAAGAGGGGTGTAACTCCCTCGGGCGCCTCAAGGTCTTGCGGTTTGACTGTTTTCCTTCACTTCCTTGAAAGAGAATATGCAAGGCGGAACCTTCAAACACAGAGGGGTTTTTTCCATTGATCATTTTAAAGCGATTTGCTGGGAGAAAGGCGTCTGCCATCCCCTTCCTGCACTTCTGATCCTGGTATGACAATTTTTCCAGCAGAACGCACTTAAGGAATAAAACTAGAGCCTGCCCCTGGCTTGTTTGAGGAACAAGCTTGTTTTTTGGCTTGTTACCGGCTCGCCGTGCCCGTGGGCTCCGCTTAGCCGCCTTGCAGTTCTGCTGCACAGACGCAGGATCCATCAGCACCCCGTCACCGGCTTGGAAACGGCCGGGAAGAAGCAGGAGGAGAGGGGCATTGGGATCCGTCCTGCTTCGGCGTGACAAGGCGGGTCCTTGCGCAACGCTCCCAGTCCGGGGGGGCGATTCCTTCCCTCCGGCTCCCCGCACCGCCGCCACCCCCGAGGGCACCGCGACCCTTCCCGGGGGGCACCGGGACCAGCCTGGGGGACCCCGCCCCGCGACACCCGCCCCCCGCCGCGGGTCCCCCCGCAAGTGACTCACGCAGGTGCCGCCGAGGCGCCGCGGCTCCACCAGCGCGACGCGGGCCCCCAGCTCGGCCGCCCGCCGGGCCCCCGCCAGCCCCCCGGAACCCCCGCCCAGCACCAGCAGCTCGTAGGCGGCCGCCGCCATCGCTCCGGGCTCGGTCTGACCCCGCCGCTCCGCCCCCGGGGCCGCCCCATCCCGGCCCGGTCCCCGCCCCGGTCCCCGCCCCGGCCCCGCACGACACCACGGACTGGGGGTTGACAAGGGCGTTTATTGGTTCGGGTACAGCGAGGAGGATTTGCAAGCACTTCCAGGACAAATATACAGAGGGGATGAGAGGGGAGGGAAACGACAAAAAAAGGGAGACAAAATAAACCCAAAAAAAAAAAAAAAATAAGAAGAAGAAAAAAAAAAAGGGGGCAGGATCAGCACAGAACGGGAATAGAGCTAAAAAGGGAACGCTTTTTTTCCGGGTTATGACAACATACTCCCAAGCAGGATTCACTTCCTTTCTCCAGTTAAGTCAAGCGGTCTTTCCAATAAAATAAAGAGTGATGGGGGATGGAGTTAGTGTGTATTTCCCTGGAAAACAAACTCTAATTCATGCCAGTTAAACACTAGAACTAAAAATGTACAAAGAAGCTTCAAAGGAGATGAAGTGTTTGTTAGAGTTACCTTTTCCTCTCTGAACAGTCCAGAAGGAAAACAATGACTACAAATACAGCAGGCAAACTGACTTTCGGGCTGATGGGCACGGGAGAGAGAGAGAGTGTTGTAAGGAATTCAGTCTCAAGTTGTGCTAAACGCTCTTCGTCCTCTGTATGGCACATTTTGGTCCATGATGGGGATTTGAAGTTGAGACGAACCCTGATTTCTTACAGAAACGTGTAAATATTGTTGCTTTTTCTTTTTTTTTAAAATGCCAGGTGTACTTCCTTCTACAAAGGTTGGGAGAGGTTTATAGGAAGTAGTCTGGGGTACGACGGGTAACATGAGGCTCTCCACGACGAGGTGCTGGGTCAAACTGGAGGCTGCAGGGGAGAGAAAGGGATCACTTACCCTCCTCCACAAGTCATTTTCCAACGCCACAATAAATACCAGATCTGTTCTCCTGCTGCTATTGTTGTACTCATCCCAGCTGCTTCCACGTAAAACATCTCAGGTTCCAAAACAAGTGTCCACGGGAGCTAAAACTCATCCATTGGCCAAATTGCTGCTTACAACCCATCCCCATTGCCACGTGAGCACAAAATTCAGACCCTCTCACCCACCTTTACAAAGCTCATGCTACCAAGAGTTAAAACAAATACATAAATCTGGATGTTTTTACTCTCTCCGTCAAGATTGGGCAGTAGAGGGATTAAAGTGCAGAAGCTCTGACTCTCCAGCCAGCCAGGAAGAAGAGCTTTTAGGAGCTTATTAACTCACTACTTATTTTTAGGGTAGAGCAAACAACATTAATCCCAGAGTGGTCTGAGTTGGCTTTTCGTGGAGAACCCCTTCGGAAAGGATCAGACATTCCTCATAGACCTGTTAGGAATAGAGAACAGCCCAGCCCAAGCCAGGGTACTCACAAGGAATATTTTAAAGTGTCATCTAGTTCCATGATAGCAGCCTGGTTCCCACAGCGGTAACAGTAATTGGGGGCACTGAAAATGGTAACCACATTCCGGTCGTGGCACCAGTTATAACCCTGCCAGGAAGAGAGAGAGAGAGGAAGAAAATGTCTCTGTTAAACCTCAGCTTGTCTGAAGTTCCTCTTCAGGCCTGAAATGCTCCAAGGCACTTGTGAAACTGGAGATTTCATTAACTATTTCCAAGTGATTTGGTTTCATTTCAAAATAGGTGCTCTGCTGCAAGCAGCAGCAGTAGGTACCTGGCAAAACCAGCTTCAAGCACTCCCCAGGAGATCATCCATTCCTCATTTGTGTGTTTATCCATTTTATATACAAATTATGGGCTGTACCACAAGGAAAGCCTTGAGATTTTTAGGGATGCCTTCAGCTTTCATCCACCACCACTGACAGTTTGCCTGCTGGATGGGGGTGACTTCAGACACACGGTACTGCTTAAGGGATCTATCTGCAGCAGATTTTAAAAATACATCTGCTCCATTGACCCACCTGGCAGTTTTCCAGCAAGACATTCAAGAATAGCCTGTTGACAGCCAAAAATGGCTTAATCTCTGTCACATCCGAGTATTACGGATGCAGCAGCAGCCCAAGTAGAGCTGTCAGCATGTAAAGAGATTACTCCTGCCACAAACAGGGTGCAACAAGGTCCCTTTGGCAATTTACTTGGAGGGGGACATTTACTTGGAAAGGGCAGGACATCCCCTTATTTACACTGTGAGTCAAAGCACGTAATTTTACGTTGCTTGTTTTTTTCACATGATTAAAGCCTCCCCTTGGCACTTACCCACCTAAGACTCAGGTGTCAACAAACCCATCAGTGGAAGGTGTCAGAGAGGAGACACCAGCGGCCCCTGTTTGGTTAGCCCTGGCTAGCAGAGTGCTTGCCCTACCTCCATGACCAGCTGGTGAGCACGGGAGACCAGTGTGAGACCATTGGCGTGGTTAAATGTTTCGGAGATATCCTGCCCGAAGGTGTAGCCAGCACCACGTGGAGATATGCCCCAGCCACCGCGGTCATCCGGATCCGACCACAACAGATCACACATCGGACCCTTGGGAAAGATTAAGCGTTGTTAGATCGCTGCCAAGGCGGTGAAACATATTTTATTTACAGTAACAAGACTCCCAGCACGCTGAGTTTATTCGACACACACTCACAAGCCCCGCAACTTCCAGCTGCCCTGGGAGCTCCAAGGGTGGCTTTTCAGCCCTGGTTTCAGGCCCCCAGAAAGTGATGAACAAGGATGAAACACCACTGAAGGAGGAATTGGCTGGGGGGAAGGATGGTGACACAATGTGGCTTCACGGGGTGGTTGTCAGTTCACAACCACCTCTGTGATGAGGCTGAAGGTAGTAAACACCCTTCCCTGCCAAATACTGCCCTTTGAGTCAGCCTGACAGTCCAAAAATCCTGTGATTCTGTGGAAGACAGCTGTGAAACCCCCACAGCTCTCCTTTTGTAGGCTGCTGTAATCAAAGCAGACTGACTTGGGTGTGCTTTGCCTAAATATTCATCCGCTCTGGATTTTGGAAAGGCCTTAATCCGCATGTGTTTAAATGGATTTCAATGTGAGGATACATTTGCATTACTGAAGTTTCTGAGGCATTTCCTTTCCTATTACCTCGTGCGGAACTTCCTGCAGGCGGTCCAGAGCCCTGATATGATCCAGTGTATCTATGGATGGAGAGAGGCCACCGTGGAGGCAGAATATCTGTTCCAGAAAAAAAAAAACACAGCAATCCATTCAGAGCATGTCGTTTAGAACGATCTCCAAATCAGCTGCTTTTAGCTCAGTTGGCAATTACAGCCCTTGCACCACCACTTAAGGGAGCTGGTTTGGGACTGTTCTCGTGGCTGCCAGACAATCCAGCCAGCAGAACCCCGTGGAACGGAGTGTTTTCCTTCTCCCAGGCTTACCTGGCCGTCTACTAGAGCTGTGAGTGGGAGATAATCAAAGAGGTCTGTGAAGTACTTCCAGACGTTGGCGTTGCCGTACTTGCGCAGACACTCGTCGTAGAAGCCGTAGACTTGTGTGATTTGCCTGCTTTCGTGGTTGCCCCTCAGGATCGTGATGCGTTCCGGGTAGCGCACCTGGGGACGAAGGAAACGCTTCCTTAACACGGGAATTGCACCACGGGCATGGAAAGAGGCAGTAATGGAATACTGCAAACGGCAGCCGAGCGCTCAGCTCCGTGCTCAGCACGTGTCCATTGCTGCCTATCAATTTACATCCGCTGAGCTCAAGTCAGCTCCTGAGTCTCCAGAGCAAATCATTCCGGAGAAAATTATTCCAAATTCCCCAAAACCAGAGGTTTTGCCCCAAATCTCTCAAGCCATACCTTCAACGCTACTAGGAGAGTCACCGTCTCCACGGAGTAATAGCCTCTGTCCACGTAGTCTCCCATGAACAGGTAATTTGTGTCCGGCGACTTCCCGCCGATCCTGAAGAGCTCCATGAGGTCGTGGAACTGCCCGTGGACATCCCCGCAGACGGTGACAGGGCATCGTACCTCTTGCACGTTCGACTCTTTTGTAAGGATTTCTTTAGCCTGGCAAGAAAAACACATTTAGGTCAAAAAGCTCTTCCAAGAGCAGGTGTGGATGTTATTCCACTGCATTCCCACTGGAAAGCCAGATTCAAAGCGGCTCAAGCTGACCACTGGAAAAACAGTTTGGTGGGTGAGGACAGACAAGGTGTGTTTCCCAAATCCCTGTGCCCAAGGACAAGCAGGTCTGTTGTGGCGAGGCCTGATTCCCCTCGCCCAGGGCACTTTTTCCCTGCCAGAATTCCAATCCTCTTCCAAGCACAACAGTTTAGTAACTTCTAAAAGCAAGTCACATACAACTGGAAAAGCAAAGTGAGAGGCAACTGAAACATACCGAGCCCCAACCAGCTTCCCTGGCCATACCCAGCTGGCAACAAAACAGCCACAGATGGAGGGATGGCATCCCTGGATTTAGTCATCTCTTCTTCCACACCCAGTAGCTCCTCTGCTAATTACAGCCATGTAATGTAGCCTATCTGCACCACCTTATTATCCTTATCAAATACCAGGTTTGCTGTGCTGCCTCCAGCTCGCTGACTGATGCCGATCAGCGCTCCAGGCACACCGGAGGCACAGGGAACACCCACGGGTTGGCTCGGTCTGATCCCAACAAAAGGGAGGGAAGATCACCAGCACTGAGCAGTCACCAGCAGGTGATGATCTGGGCATTCCTTGCCACATCCCTTAGCTCGGGATGAGGTAGCTCCCACCTGCTACTGCCAGGAAGGAGCTGCTTCCCGAGGATACCCTCAGTGGGCTCCCCAAGGATGACTGCATTCCCATTCCAATGTTTGCTGCCTTGCCTCTTTTAGGGAAAGCTTCTATTTGGAAGGAATAACTAAACCCCAAGCAGTTTGGACAGCTTGGACAGCATCCAGCGTGCCCCTTGCACGGAACATAACCCGAGGGATGTGACCCTGACCCTAAAAGACACATCCTGCACACGGACTCGATGACGTGGGGTCTGCCTTGCACTCCTAACCCGACCGGGAACTGCTCAGTGTGTTGTATTTGAGTGCAATAGTAGCACTCAGACTCTGCTCACTCACACATCTTTAAAAGCATTTATAGTGCCTTTGGAGAGCTTCCACCCTCGGGGAGAGACAAATATAAACCCACAAAGCAGCTGCTCTGTGTGTTCCGACTGCTGCACACAGCAACAGGCTAGCATTTAGTTGGAACCTGGAGCTCAGCAGAGCTCCCCTTCCACAGGAACAGGGCAAATACGCCCACCTTAAATCCAGCCCAGGTCCTGAAATTCTGGTACCAGGAGGATCCAGAAGTTTCCCCTCACGAGAAGGGAGGAGCTGGCAGCTGATGAGCAGCAGCTCCTTACGCTGCCAACCAGCTGTTCCCCTGCAGCCCTTTTTAGCTCACCCTGCGGACACACATCCGTGCACGTGGATAGACCCAGCCTGGCATTTTAACTCCGCAGAGCTGGTTTAAGTCAGGCCCAGGAGCCCAAGTTTGCCCTCACACGATGATTTTAGAGACCTTCAGAATCTTCAGCATCGATAAAAAAGAGCCCAGAAAAGCAGTAACTACCCAGTGCATCCGTCTGCACTGTGCAGAGCGAGCACTGACAGCAAATGACTTAAAATAACGAAAAGCACCATTAAAAAACAAGAACAAAAATCTCTGATTCAGGCAAGGCTGCCTGGCATCGTCATCACTTATTTATTTCAGGAGGCTGATAAATAACTATGACTTAAAAGTCAAATTTTAGCTACCTTTGCTATAGAAAACAGTGACTAACATTATCAGCTTCCTGAGCATCTCTGTCCCACTTGTTCTGGATGAAAACCATATCCAGGTCAGGATGAAAAGAAGCAGCTTTCAGGTGTTTTCATTAAATAAACCTAAACAAGAGTTGCCATGTCTGTGCTCAAAGTGACTTTGAAGAACAGACTGTTTGCCAGCTGTGAGCTTGCCCATCATCCCAGCTCCCGGTGTGGTTTGTGTACAAGATCCTTGGAGAGCAGAGATGGAGAGACGAAACGTTCCTGACCGTGACTCAACACAACACCAGGAATTTCACGCAACCAGACTGTGGCCCTTCTTACACCCCCAAAGAACAAGGGTAGGAAAGAAAAGCTACAAGGAGAGGGATGGTTATGGAAGACTGCTTGTTTAATTCAGGAGACAGACTTTTCCTTGTCTTCT
This sequence comes from Pipra filicauda, assembly GCF_003945595.2. Classification (NCBI taxonomy): domain Eukaryota; kingdom Metazoa; phylum Chordata; class Aves; order Passeriformes; family Pipridae; genus Pipra; species Pipra filicauda. Next base: position 108,267 of record NW_024104855.1, on the reverse strand, counting down.
TACATATCCCATTTCATTATTTTGGTGAAAAACCTTTTTTTTGGTGAAAAATCCCTAACCTGGATTAAGCAGGACGGCTCTCAACTCCCCCACCTGCACCCCCAGCCATGCCCAATCCTTCCCTCATTACTGTCCATTATGCCAGTAATGAAAAATTACACACATGGAAACTCTGGGATTTGTTTTTTTTTTCCCCACCTCATTTTGTTTTTTTGTTTTAGTACCGAGTTCTTCCACAAATTTAAACCCGAGGCAAGAGGTACTACTCTGCTTGGCCTCTTCAGAATCAGTCCCAAAAAAGGGAATGCTAAGAAGCGACAAAAGGGTTTCCCCAAATATTATTTCAAGGAAACCAACTAAACCAGCTTTGTGGCAGGGCTGCACACCCAGAGGTTTTTGTAAGCTCCTCTCCCGGGTGACAAAACCACTCCCCAAAACTTAAACAAGCCAAGTCAGAGCACGGCACAGTATTTCCTTCGTGTCCAAGTCCTTTCCATCAGTTTCCAGCACCCTGGAAGTACGAGGTGCTTGTGACAGATGACACACCTACCTGTCACCTGGAGGACAAACACCCTCCCCATCTCCAGCTGAGCTGCCACTCTCCCTGTTCCCTGTGTGCACAGCCACAGTCTGCTGGCACTGCCCTCCAGCTTCCCAAACAGCCACAGCTCCAGCTTCCCAAAACACAGCAGCCACAGCTCCCTCAGAAACGACGGAGCTCTGCAGAAGGAGTCACAAAGCTCCCAACATGGGATTGAAAAAGGAAAGAGGGAAGGAAAAAGGAGGGAAGGAAACACAGGCAGAGTGGGGGTGAGGTAGGAGTCGGGATCATTGCTGGAAGCACCAGCCAAGGAAAACCTTCACTTGGTTGCTGTCTGCAGTGTAGAGGGAGTGTTCACACAGAGCTATTGGACTTCTCAGACAAAACCCAACACCAGTCTAAGGATCCTTCTCTAGACTGAAAAAAAAAAAAAGAAAAAGACTCTTGCCAGTCTCCACTAAACCAATCCAAGCCGGCATTTGCCAAGGGCTGTCCAAACCACAGCCCGGAATTGCAGACGGTGTCCTTTATCCGACCATTCCTCCTTCTATTTTGGTCCCCTTCAGCAGGCTCCGAGCCTCCCCTCTGACCCGCTCTGCTTCCCTAGATCCCACCTTGGATGTCACGGGGTTTCCTCACTGACTTGGGGTTGATTTTTCAGCACGGGGCTACGACACGTTGTGTAGGATAGCAGGATGACAGACACCTCACAGGCACCATCCGCGTCTCCCAATGCCCGATATCCCGCAGGCACCAGCCCGCTCTCCCAATGCCCGACATCCCCGCGGCCGCATCCGTGTCTCCCAGTGCCCGATATCCCACAGGCACCACGCCGCTCCCCCAACGTCCGGGCCCCGCACTCACCTTCTCGCAGAGGCTGCGGACCTGGCTCTCGCTCAGCTGCCGGCACTCGTTCAGCTGCTCGATCCACTGGTCGAGCTCCTTGGCGAAGCCCTTCTCCTCCATGGCGGGGGCCGGGCGGGCCCCGCGCGGCCCGGGCCCGCCTGTGGGTGGCGGCGGCGGCGGCCGGGGACGCGCGGCCCGCTCGGGTCGGCTCCGCTCCGCGTAATGGCGGCGCCCCCCGCCTGCCGCGGCTGCTGCGCACTTCCGGCCACGCCCCCGCCGCGTGCGCGGCGTGCGCGCGCACGCTTCCGGCGCGCCGCGTCCCCACTCGGAGCCACGCCCCGTGCCCCCCGAGGCCACGCCCCCGCCGTCATCTCCTCCCCGCCCCTCGGAGCCACGCCCTTCTCCCATGGCCCCGCCCCCTCGCGGCCCCGCCCCGCCCCTCCCTCCCCTCCCAGCTCCCGCCGCTCCAAACCCCTCGGCGCAACCCGCGCCGTTCCAAGGCAAAATGGATAAAACGCTCCGCTCTCTCTAAGGAAAAAGCATAAATAAAATCACAAGCTTCTGCGCTCGCCGTGGGTGTCGAGAGCCAAGCGCTGCCAGCAGGGCAGTTGTTCACTCTGGGAATGTATGAAAATCCCTTTCACTAAGGGATGTTACTAATTCCCTTCACTATATTCCTGTGACACACTATTGGGCACGCATACCGTGATGCACCAAACGCAGCACGTGATGAACGAATATAAGCAATAAAGATTAATATGTTTGCTTACAGTCTGGTACTCGATCCATCTCGCCCTCAGCCCTAAATTCTGACTGACCTGCACAAATTTCTACTCGCTGCTCTTCATTTATCTTCTGCAATTTTTCACTTGCTTTACTGTCTCCTCTGTACCAAAATGGAATAGTAATATCGTGATAATGATATAATAATTCACTGCCACAGTCTGGAGCACTGTGCGACTGTTCCAAGTCAAGGACCGGGATTTTAGGGGATCACTGGTGGGAAACTTTTCTGGGATTTTTAGCAGAATAAGATAAATCAAGTCCATGTGGTATTTTTTTTTTCATGTCAGATGGAAAAGCTGAGGTTTGCTGAGGACTGACTCAGGTTGTTCTACTGGGAACACCGATGCCAGTCCCAGTTTCCTTAACTCCTGCTGGGTAATGCAGCAGGACTTGTGGACCCTTGAATCACTTGAGGTGATTCAAAACACCACATCCCTGAAGTGAACTTTCCAACTAAAAATACACTTAGCAAAGTAAAAAGGAGCATATATATATATATATATATCTAAAATATAGTTTTGTAGCTACTCTTCTACATGCCCAGCATTTGCCATTCCAGTTCCCAGGAAAGACAACTGCCAGGAACCATCCACACACCCCTGGATGTTTAATTTGCTGATTTGTTTCCAGAAGATTATTCTTAACCGTATTGCCCATGTTTGTGACACTGCAGCAGAGAGCGGTCCTGGGATAAGGAGAATCCTCCAGCATGGCAGTGGACAATAAATCTTCCCACCCCTATAGCTTCCTGAGCCACTGTCCCTGACCTCTGAATTTTGGGCTGCACCAGACTCCCACCTCCATGTCCAGAAATGGGATTTGCTTGTGGTGCTGGGCTGGTTTTCTCTCTTCTTTTGGGATAATTTTCTCAGAGATCTCCAGGCCCTGGTGCTTCCCAGCGTTTAGCGTGTGGATTTTCCACCACCTCCTCTAAAATCTCACCATTGCTGTGCTAGAACCTTCTAAAAAGGCAATGCTGGTGAAAGGGGCATAACAGGCGATGAAAAAATAAATAAATGCTGGTTGTGCAACATTAAACCCCTCATGGGGTACCTTGCTTTCTTATTTTTGTGATTTTTCCACTGCAACTTGGTCTTTTAGGGTGCGATACAAAACGCAAGTGAAACAAAATCAGAAAATAATTACCCACAGTCACCACCATTGCCCGGGCTTATCCCCCGCTGCCCAAGGAATGCTGGATTCCTAAGGGTACTCCTGTGTTTTAGAAAGGAAAAAAACCCCACCCTACAGTGAATAAATAAAATAAATCAGCAAAGTTCTTCCTTCTGCCAGCAGTTGAGGGTGCACAAATACAGGGGGAGCTGCTCTGGGTGGCCCCAAAAGGACACCGGACCCCCTGGGAGTGTGCAGGGGTACCCAGGGTCACAAGGATGAGGATCCCTAAAACACGTTCTGGGATGCAGACCCCACATTTGGGCTGAGGACGGGAGGCAGACATACCTGGCAGGTCCCTCCATGAAGCCTGGCTTCTTGTTCCCAGCATCTTCCCACAGGATTCATCTCTGTCCTCCTTCCTGTGCTGGTGTCCATCACCATGGGCAGTGCTGCTTGTACTGCGAGGAGCAGCTGGAAACATCTACAAAACCTTGATAAAGTGGGGAAAAAAGCTGGAGAGAGGTCAGAGGGGATGACAGAGGAAAAGAGGGGAGACAGTGCCAGGAGAAGGGGGATAAATGGACTCTGTGGCCCTAGCACATGCACCAGGGATGGTTTCCAAAAGGAAGGAGGGTGACAGCATGGATCCCCCTCTCATGGATCCCCCTGAAATGTTCCTCTCAGATACAGCTATGTCTTTTAGGGAATATAAAATGTCCTCCTGCAGCAGCCTGCAACAATTTTACTCTCAAAATAGCTTTTTTTGGGGGGGACTGGGGGGAACCTCAAAACCCGCGAGTCTTGCAACAGGTTTTGATCGCAAACGCGGGCAAATCTGGAATATTTGCTTATTCCTTTTATTGAACCTGCTGGCTGATTTGATTACTCCCCTGGAAACGCATGTGCAAATCAGTTTTCCAGCCGTTTGAGGGCACTGCCTTCCGCCGAGACGTCTCCGGTGACTGATGCCAACTCCTCGCTAATGCAATGTGCAGGAAGAGCCGGCGCTGGATGCCGACGCCGATGCCCAGAGCTTTCAGCCGCTCGCAGCCATAAATCCCTTCATTCCCAGATGCAAAACGCCGCCGTCGGAAATGCCTCGCCCACAAAAAAATTCAATCTCTTAAATTAAGCAGGCTGAAGCCACGCACTCGCCTGGATAGAAGGATCTGATGATGGAAGAGCGGGGGGAAAAAAGGGCATAAAATTGAAAAGCCCCAGGGAGATGAATGGGAGATAACGGAGAGAGAAACATTTACAGCCTGAAATGATTCCTCCTCCCAGGCAGATTTCCTTCTCTCCTCCATGGGAGGCATCCAAAGGAGAGCCACAGCGCAGGCACCTCGGAGCAGGGATAAATCCGAGTGTAAGAATCCGAGCAGACAGTTAAGACTACACAAGTAAGCAAATTTATTTGAAGACAGAACAAATATCGTGGCAAACAACAATATGCAAATTCAGTTGAGAACGAGGGTAAATATCAGACTTTGTTTTCAAATCGATATAAAATATAGTCAGATTTTCTTTTGTCCAAAAAGCAGCTCGCGTCGGGGTGGGGGGGTTTGGGAGGGGATGGCCCCGTTCACGCCATCCGGGGTGAGTGTCACCTGCAAAACCTCAGGCTCAGGAGGCCAGCAGAGATGAGTGATGCCAAGAGGAGATGGAGGTGCCTTTGGGACTCCAATTTTCTGCCTCCATTCTCCTTAACAGCCAATTTTTGCCAGGAAGCAAGGGATGGGTTCATCCCCTCTGAGACCCTCAGTGCCTACCTACCTATATACGGATGGGGCAGGCCCAGGGATCCCAGCTGCTTTTTAGGGTTGGGCATCTTTGAAGGCACCTGCACCTCCTCTTCCTCGCTGGCTCCTGATGGATCAGCCTCCCGTGGCTGAGCCTGCAAAGCCAGCAAGGGAGCAGCTCACCTCGGATGCCAGAGGAGTGAACGGGACGAAATTCCCCTCCCGGAGCGAAGGTGCTGGCGCGCTGCTTTCTAGAAAAGCCATCCCAAATAAAAGCAGACATAGAAAACATTAGATTGTCAATGAGGCTTTGAAACAAATTCAAGTTTATCCTTAATTTTTTCTCATGTGTGTGTGTGTGTGTGTGTGTGTGTGACTTCATACAAACAGACAAGAAAGACGTGGTGAACTTCAAGCTCCGGATCGGCATGTGGTCAGTTAGTGTCCGCAGAAGCACCATCGGATACGGAAGAGTTTAGCACCAGAGAGTTTGGAGGACCTAACTGAGAACATGCGTCCTTTGGAAAACGTGGGGGCGGGTTGGGAATGGGCAGTGGGGAGACATGGAACAGTCCATTAGAAACAATACAAGGCAATTCATGAGTTTTCATACAGTACAATACAGTCACTGATCAATTAACCCTTTCAGTACAGTACATGACAAGTAACACTTTGCACCCTGTTAACACTAGGAAAGGAGGGGTTTGGGCTGGAGGGGGGTGGCCTGGTGGGTTATCCCTTCTGCCTGTGAATTTCAGGGACTGTGTCCGTCCCGCCTCAGCTTGGACAGCCCGGCCCCAGCCTGGCTCCCGGAGGGATGCGCTGGTGGAATGTGATGCCACCAGTCCATCCACCCACAGCGAGGTCTGCACCCAAATCAGAGAATCCTAGAATCCCAGGATGGTTTGCGCTGGAAGGGACCTTAAAGATCGCCTAGTTCCGACCCCCCTGCCACGGGCAGGGACGCCTTTCACCAGACCAAGTTGCAGAATGGTCCTGGTTTGGCCATGGAAGTGGAGAACCACCGCCCCTCTGCCTTGTGCCAGCCACTGAACCGATGAGAAAACCTCCGGCTGAAGTTCCACCCGGCCGGTTCCGGTGCCGAAACACACAGAAAGGGTTCAGGGGCTGAGCTCAGACAGTCCCAAGCCAAACCCGCTTCTTCCCTCGGGCATAGTGAGAACAGGGTCCATTGGAAAAGTGCTAAATTACAGTACATTGGCATTTCCATATGTCAACTACTGAACAGCAAAACAGATTGTTTGAAAACAGAATCAGTATCGTACAGTAAGTTCACACTTAATTCTTCACCGTTTCTACACTTGTAACACATGCATTTTATTTCCATTAGTTTAATGCCAGTAGGACCAACATCCTCCAGAACAATGATCTAACATTAAACAAAACTTCCTAAGGAAAATATTAAGCATCACATAAAGTTCCAGGAAAAACCTGTTAATTAGCATCACAAGGTACTCAGATTCACATTTAGGAGTTTTCATGCCATGACTTTTAAAACACCTTTTGGTTAATATCCTTGGGGGGTGGGGGGAAACAAACCCAAATAAAATAACCAAACCAACAACAAAAAAAAAAAAAATAAAAGGAATGTTTTGGGAAATAATATATTTCTCTATCTGTATACACACCCAGGGAGACATGCACGTACAGGTGGGCTGGTGCATGGGTGTGTGCACAATATATTTTGATAAACTTGACTCATTTCAAGGGCATTTTCATGGGTCCAAAAAGACTTTCAAGGAAACAAACTCTAAACTACCAAAGCAAATTAAGAAGTCTCTCTTGGAGGAACAGAAAAAGTCAGTAAAACATCGCCTGTGTGCTGTCCCAATGCGCTTCCCACGAGCTATCTGAAAACCCAAACAGTTAAAAATCCCTACAAGAGCTTTTTTTTTTCCCACCTAAAAGGCCCTTCCAAAGTGAGAGGTGCTGTGCTAGGATTTGCATTCAGGCCTCAGGTGTGCTATGCTTAATTCTACCTTCCCAAAGGATGAGATGCCAACTCCAAGGGGCAAAAAACTACACCTGAGAGGGAAAATAAAGACAAAAAGACCTGTTCCACATTCCCCTGTCTCCCGAGCTTAATTTCCAAGGACTCAAGGAGACTGGTGGGCTCGCTGAGGGGTGAATTTTCCAAAGGGTTTGCCTATATCCTCGTGACAGCGAGTGGTTGTGGGCTCTGAGTCACTGAGGTACTTTTGGAAGAGGTTGTCCCCTCAGCTCTCTAATTTTGGGGGCTCAGATAGAGTGGCAGCATTGCCTGCTGCTATTTCTTTAAAGCTACATTTGCAGGGATAATTTGGCTGGAGTGAGAAAGAAAAAAAAAAAAACAAAAATCTGGATTCCATTTTTAAGTCCAGTGACAGAGGATGCAAGAGCATAATACTTGGGGTTGCTCAAGATTTGTGGTTTTAAACCATCATCAGTTCCCGCTGAATATCCAAACCCCTGAAGGTGTATTGAAAAAGGAACCCAAGAAAACCAGCCACTAAAACTGGAGTTCTTTAGGAAAAATCCTTCATCTGCTGCAACAAGGAAACCCAACACACCTATTTCCTTTTGTTGCCGAAGGTTATTTCCATCATGGCCCCTTGCTAGCAGTGAAGGAGAAGACCTAATTCCCTTCTCTCCATTCAAACGGATCGTGCTGTAATGGTGGGGTTCATCCATTAAGTTTCACTAGGGAGAAGCTCCCTTCAAGGAGGATTGCCAGAGAAGGATTTGGACTGACTATGGGCTCGTCAAGGAGGATGAGCAGCAAGTCCCAAGTGTGGATACCCTGGTGTGGAGGAGATGTAGCACTCCCACACCCATTGTGATTTATTTGCTGCTGTGAAAACCCACGAGGGTTTTTAAAGAAGCAAAACACCCCCAGCTGGTTGAGAGTGGATAGTCTGGGGCATCAAAATTCGGATTATTCAGCATCCCAGGGATCACCATCCCATTTCAAATCCTAGAGATTTCTGACTACGTTCGCTACAAACTCTACCCTACTGATTTGCTGGCAAGGGAGCTCTGATCCCCAGCCTTCCTTATGGAAATACCACAGGAATTTAACAGGAATAGCGATGCACATCCGAACTGCCTCTGAACACGAGAGCCGATTAACTCCTAACAACAGCAAACCCCAGGGTTATTATGCTCCATCTTCTAAATCACCTCTCAGTCTTTTTTACTTAAAAATACCTTTTTGCAGTTGAAGACAAGGACCAATTCCAACGGCACTTTCAGTGCAGGCACAATGATGGCTTTTATTGCAATGGCTTGAGCGCAGTCTTTATATCATTACCAGAGTCTCAGACTGGTTTGAACTGGGCTGTCCCACAGGCTCACCGGGGTCTCGTCCGCCCTACGCCTCTCGCTCCGCTCAATTCCAATCCCATCCCGATCCCTTCTGAGACTTCTCCTGTATCTTTGGTGTTTTTAAAAGCCATGCGCTCGGGTCTCCTCGGAGGACCTCGAAGTTTAGAGCAACCACGTCTGCCTGGACGTCAGTGACACAGATGTCTGTTCTGTCGTGTAAAATAAGCTTGGATGGGTTAAATTCCCTACTGTAAAGTCGCTAACGGATACGTAACGGAAGTCAGGCACCGGACAACGGTCCAACACACCTCAAAATTATCTTCTGATGGCCCCTACGTAATTAACACTGCGCCTAAGAGGGAAAAGAGGTGGGGAAAAGAAAGGAGTTCAGAACTCAGTGCTAACAGTACGTACAAAAGTGCAGTGCTCAATAGAGTCCGAAGCAAAGTGACTACTAGTACTTAAAGTGCTAGTTCTGACGTCGGTTTGGTTCAGTGTCCGAAACACGGGGAGAACACGGAGAGGGGGGGGACTCCCGTGGAGGGGGGGGGGGAAATTAAAAACAGACAGCACTGCAACTGCACATGCCACACCAAAAGTGCTTCAAATCACACCATCGCAGAGGGATGCGTAACGCCACGGCTCAGCTTGTGAACACACACGAGCAAACGACTGACACCTTTTAGGTTACTATAAAGAACAGCTCCATTAACTCCACCACCACAAACCCATTCGGAAAGCAAGTGGCCACAGCGCACGGAAAACAGAAAAAAAACCAGACCCCACTCCAAAACCACGAGCCTTTTGGAACACTTACGAGTCTTTGCAACTAGGATACTCAAAAGTCTAGCAAAAGCAGCCCCGCCCAGTGTCTGCAACAAGCTTCGCCGACGCTTATCATGCACGTTTTACAGAGGAGCCGCGCGGCAGACTGCCTCCTTTTACACCTATCTTACAGGTTAGCCTATTTTACCTATTTATCTGTGGCTTGCTTCGTTAATTGTAGCTTTCTGACTATGCTTTAAGCTGGCTTTTTTTCTCATAACCACCCTAACCAGTCGAAGGACAATGAATGCAAGAACAAGACGACGAAGGCGGTCTGGGAAACACCGACGTTACCAACGGCCCGGCTTCATTTTCATGAAGGAAAACGCTCCAGAGAAGGACTTTGGATCAGCACGCTCCTGGAAAGAGGCCGGAAAAGGAGGATCCATCCCAATGGACGACAGACACTCCTCCTTTCTCTCTTTAAACACACACTTCCCTTGCCTGTTCTAGCTGCTGGCATCTGCTTCTTTGTGAGCCACAAATCCAATCCTACCTTTACACTCATGCTGGAAAGGCATCAGCTCTGCTTGCTGGAAACAGGGGGCAGGAAATCTCCCTGCTAAGGATGTGCTGGTCCCATTCCTGGGCTGGAAGCAGCTCCTTGCAAGCTGGGACATGCTCCAGCAGTGCCCTCCCATCCCCTTACCTCGGGAGCTCAGCGCTTGCGAAAACAGGGTGTTTTCTCCCAGAAGTGCCACATGGAAAGGGGGAAACCAGATCCTCAGTTCTCACTACATTCCAGCAGGCACCCCAAAAAAAAGGTCACAGCATAGCAAAGTGGCTCCCCAGGCCCCACACGCGCTGCTGCCAAATCTCCAAGGGGTTGTACAAGGCAACATCTGGCTGTGCAACATCTGGTGCATCTGAGGCAGGTATGGATCATTTTTATGGAGAAAGCTCTTTTTAAGTCAAATATATTGACTTGCTGGAGCTGGCAGGATATGTTGGGGATGCTGCAGGTACAGCTGCAGATGTGTTCCTCATCAGAGACCAAGCACTAGGGAGATGGTTTTCCAGAAGCAGGGAACATTTTAAAAGAGAGCTACAAAGCCAGGTCACTTATTTCCACTACGGCCAGAAAGAGCTGGATTTGAACAAGCAAAAAGCAGGGTCTTGCATACAGGGGATATGGAAGTAACTCCAACTTTTGCAGGCATACAAGTGGAAAGAAAGCAGCCTGGAAAAGGCATGGGAGCTGGAGAAGTGCAGTGTAAGATTGGCAGTGCCCCACAGTGAGGAGGGCAGTGAGGTGTGCAGTGGGGAAACACGACCATCTCAACCCACCATCCAGATAAGAAACTGCTGGAATGATGCATCCAGTCTTGTTGCCCGAGCAGCAAGGTCTGGGGAACGTACACAAGAGCGTGGATGTGCCCGTGATCCCGCCAGACATTTCACCATTTGCCATGCGCAGGCACTGGGATAGCATTTGGTTTAAGCACCGCTGACCTCAACGCTGAGACCAAACCCAAACACTGTACACACGGACAATTACCAGCCTGGAAACTCCCGTGCCAAAATCACTCCTTTTCCAGGTCTTTTTATAACATGTTCTTTCCTGTCTTCCGGTTGAAAGGGTTTTTGGCAGATGATTTGGAAGTGGCTAATAAATCTAACGCTAGGACACCGCGTCCAATTGCACAGTAATTTCCTGCGCTGCTCTCACAAGGAAGTTTGCACGCTTTTGCTGCTTCACTTTCTCCTATGGACACACCAGTGGCCATGTCTGACACTCCTTACAATTCTGCCTCTGCCTGGAGTGACAACCCTTTTAAATTTTTAAGAAGAAAAGCTATTACAGTTTTTCAGGAGAAAAAGCTGCCTGCTTGCCCGTGACCTCACCTCCAACCCCAGCTCTGGAATTTAAAGGCATTTGTAAAATCCCGCTTCGGATTTTCATCTGAATATCCTTGGCAACTCTTCCGCCCTCCAACAAACAACTCACTTGAAAGTTTATTAGGAGCAATGATTTATTTCTGGAGGCGGAGGCTTTTGCTGCGTCGAAGCCTGCAGATACCCCTGCGCTGATTTTCATCAGCGAATGAAGTGATTCCCAGGCACAGCCTATTCCCGAAGAAAACGCCATCCCGGATCGCTCCGTACCAGAGGAACTACAGGGCGAACTGGAGATGCAGGGCCATTTTTAATTCTATGCTAATTATCACAATAAAAACCAGATCCTGCAGCGGAAGGCCGATTCCAGGAAGAAATAATCATCCATCTTTTGTAGCTGGAGCCATGCTGCTCGAGAAGAAGCTTATTTACAAAATGGCAATCTCCAGAAAAAGGCTGTTGTCGCTGCCTGACAAAGCCATATATTCTGATACCTTCCGGGGGGGGGGCTCTGCCTGGGAAATTCCGCTTTGAATCCAAACGCTATAAACCTCAAATATGGAAAAACCACGTCCTGTCCAACAGAAACCAGCTGTGGGGCTGATGCAACCCGCCGTACCACAGAAATGATGCTTGGACATCCCTGCTTGGAAAACCCTGCTTTCAGTTTAGAGTAGGAAGCTCGTACGACATCTCGAGTACTTGTATGTGAAAAGATGCTGTTAATGAAAGCATCAGTGGTGTGCAAACAAAAGTGAAATTCCTCAAGCAGAATTTCTGCATTTTGTATGGTTATTAGATGTGGGCGAGGAGCATCTTTTTTCCCCCCCCATCGTGCAGGATGACATGAAAATGCCCTTTTTTTGTATGCAGGAAATAATAAAAAAAAAAAAACAAAAAAACAAAAAAAACACAACAACAAAAAACCCCAAACATGAACCTGCAGAGTTGTTGTGAAAGGGGTGAAAAAACCCCAACCAAGTAGCAGGATTGCAATCTGTTCCTGCTCCCCCACGTCCTGCCGTAGTCTCTGAAGAGGCTCTAACAGCAGATTGCACTGCCAGACTATCTCACAGAGATGGGAACCTGCACTTTGGGCCACAGCCAAGCAAGACCCCGAGCGCCTTTTTCCTTGACTGCCAAGATACAGTCTTCCTCAAAGAGCTGCTTCCACCTGGGAATGCCAACACTGCCAGCTCGCTACCCACCGAAAGGGCTCTGCCCCGCGTTCTCCATCTCTCCTCGCTGGGTATCCACACGCATCCAAGATGCCCGTGTCCAGCATCACCAGGCAGGTTGGTGGGGAGCAGCAGAACAGCTCCGATACATCGCCCTGCTGTAATGACGGAGCCTGAAGACGGGAACATTGGACCACAGGGACGGCATGTTGAAAGCAAAACATTTTATTACCAGCGGTTAAGCTTCATAATGCACACTTATGAGTAAGAGAGAGGTTATATGGAGATCACTTTGCTCCCTACCAACTGCAGCTTCTGGGATTAAATGCAGCAGCTGTTGAGCGGAGCGTAACGGGACCAGTGCAAAGAAAAGGAGAATAAAATACATTTGAAACGGCGGGGGGTAGCTTGGCAGAAAACAGGCCCCTGACTTGAAATTCAACGAGAAATTTTTTTTTTTTTTTTTTTTTTTCCAGCTGTACCAAAAGCCACAGCGTCCTAGACAACAGCTGGTGACCAAGCACTGCTCTGAAAACCAACTCAACGCCCACCTCGGCGTCTCCCACCCGGTACGGGCGCCGCGGCTCCGGCTCAGCACAGGAACATCGGAGGGGACCGCTTTTCCTTGGGGGGCACAACACCTCTGCGGCCAGTGGATCAAGCCCAGGTGCAAAGCAGGATGCTGCAAAAACAGGAGCTCCTGTCTAATTGCACCCACGCAAGGTGTCTACAGGAAATTTTGGTGGCCATGAAGGCAGAAAGGTGGATGATATCCAGGATCTAACCCGGATTCAGGGACAGCGCAAGGCTCGCCTGGGCTTGACTCACACGTGTGATTTTTGGTTTGTTTTCTGTCTGTTTCCAGGCAATGTTTTTGACAGTAAATGCCAGCCTGAGATGGTTTCTAAAGAACACAAGTTTCTTTCAGCAGAAATTGCCCCTTCAATCTAAGATCAAAAATCCAGTTATCTTTCCTAGAGGTCAGAGGCCATAAAAAAGCTATTTTGGACCATCCACTAAAGAGTCACTTATACGGTTTAACAGCACCAGCTTTTTTAGCCCAAATCAGTTTACCTTCCAGCCAATCTTCCACAAGCAGCTTCAAATTGCATCAAATCCTATCCAGAGGAATGCTCTGATCTCCCCTTTCCCAGTATTACAGCTCTCATTTCACAATAGTTTCTGCATTCAAACAAAATTCAAAGGAGAAAATGCCCTCACTAGTGAAAGAGGACTCCAGCTACTGCTAGCACAAAACTACCAATTTTTCTTCTCCTAGCAAACAAACGACTTGGCTAGAAAGATGGGAAGCTCTTGGAAGACTGAAAGCCTGGAGGAGGCTGGTGTTTAGGCTGAGACAAGTGAAAACTCCCCATGACTTGGCCTCTTGCTTGGTCTGTTTTGCACAGAATCTTCAGCCTCACCGAGGGGAAGAGACCGCTATGGGTTTTGAGAGAGCACCTCAAGGGGCTTATTGCAACAGCTCAAGGGCTGCAGTGTGGAGGAGGAGGATGAACTTCCCTCTGTGGGGAGCCTGAGAAGGGAGCTTTGGGGAGGTTATCCCAACTGTAGAGGGTGTCTCCTAAGAGCAGGAAAGAGGTGAGAAAAGCAACAGGTTAAACTGCAGTTTGGTGCTGCAGAGAGGAGCAAATGGGCACCTCTGCCTCACGCTCTGGATTGGGGGTTTTCTTGCAGTTTCACACATACCAGCACAAAGCACGCACTGCCAAACAGACAATTTTAAGCTGTTCTTAAAAGAAAAGTCTCTGTAATACGCCTTCACCAAGGTAACCCACAGTTAAAAGCTGGCAGCATCCGTGAAAATGTTCCAGCACCTCCTCCTTCTTCTTTTTTTTTTTAATTCTTTTTTTAATAAGACAGCTAGAAGGAACTTATCACTTGTTACCTCAAAGGGTTACCCCTGGCAGCAGTGAGGGATGGCTGTGCTGACATAAGCAATAAATGCTGTTATGGATGCAGCAGGATTACGTGCAGACTGTGTGCTGGCACACGCCGATCCCAGGACAGACATGTCCATGTGCTCTCCAGAGCGGATGCACCAGGCAAGAGCTAAAAGTCCCATGAGGCAGAAAAGGAAGGATGAAATAGCTGGGCTGCTGCAGAATCCAGGATAAAGCTGTGGATGCCTTCCCTTTGAGTTATACTGTGACACACAATACCTGTGGGTGATGGTCCCTTGCCTGGCTCAGGTCTCTGCTGCCACTTTGACCCAGGTGCCACAGGCAGGCTCTGGTGGTCCCTGGACTTGGTGGCTCCCACTGCAGCAACCAGAGTCAGTACAGGAGTGCAAGAGAGCAGACAGGAGCCTGGCAGAGGCACAGCTCTTATCTACACATCTTCATACCGACTTTGCTGTGGGTATGCTCATCCCACAGGCCTGAATTTAGTAACCCACATCAAACTCCTGGGTCGATTCCCAAACTGATATGGAAGCACCCCGCTGTTACACACTCCGAGAAAAGTGACTCTAATTGCTCTGCACCCCATTTAAATGTCCCGGGGAGGAGGAAATCCTGGCAACGTTCAGAGAAACAAAATTAAGGTTACATGTAACAAAGGATCCAGGTATGGCATCGAGCCCTGGTGAGAAGGAAGAGCCTCAGCTCAGAGCAACACTTGCAGCAGATGCAGTAAAGCTCATCCCTGGGGAAGCTGTCAGACGGTGTCTACAAGCGACACGGTGCGTGCTGGCTGCTCAGAGGAAGCACCACATGATCAAATCTGCCCCAGGTAACTGGTTCCCTGCTCCACATGGGAACCATCATGGAGGGGATGGTTAAACAACTCCCCCTTTGCTGCAGCATCACCCAAAGAACCTGCCCCAGCCTAGAGTTAACATCAGCCAGAGCCCTGCCGTCCTTGCAAGGGCTGCAGAAGCAGGTGAGAGCTGCAGAACAGCATCCCTGGAATGGTTAAGGCCAAATCATACCAAAACAGACACAGACGAAAACAACTGCCTGGGAAAAACATAACCAGCCCCACATCTTTTTGTCCTACATCGGCTGCAGCAGCTGGAAAACACGTAGGGAGGGAGGGAACTGAGGCACATTTGGGTTTTGCACGTTTCCAGAGGGATTCACAAGCAAGGCTTAAAAAAATGTGCTGAACTTCTAAGGAGAAAAACAAATTTAGGGCTCTTAAGCCAGGTCACCCACAAGACATGAACAGGACTGATAAATACTCTTAGTGGTCCAAATGGGAAGAAGAAAAGCACAACCAGGACTGGGCCCTGCCAGCAAAGTGAGAGGAAAATGTCCCTATGCACTGAGCCATATAAATACCTACAGGGGTTTCTGCTTTAGTGACCTTGATCTTTTGCAACCAGATGGAGCAAGAAATAAAATGCCACTTCAAAGGATACGCTCTGAGGTAAGATGCACAGAGGTTTGGTTCACCTTGTGAAACACCGTGCCTATTCTCAGCTTCTAAGTAAAACATTTGAGCCAAAAAACTCTTTCCCTAATTTCACCAGGATGAGGGTATTATTAAAAATGCTTAAATTAAAAAACTTCATCGCTTACTACAGCGGTGTGCACAGTAACTGAGTTGTTGGACCCAGGATAAGTCCCACTGCCGAGAACTGAGAATCAAATCCTTGCCCTCTGCTCTTGGCTGTCAGTGGCCTCTGCTCGTCCCTGATGAGACATCTACCTGGGAAAAACTCTTTTAAAAGTGCCACCAGCACAATGCTCTACTTCCCAAACACTTTGCTGTGCTCACTGGAGTCTCAGCAAAGAGACTGTCCTTGGAGGCAGCTCAGTTCCCTCGCAAATATCTGTTCTAAGCAGCACTATGGAGATCTTGGGAGTGTTCAAACATCTGGAAGGAAAGAAAAAGCAGCT
The DNA here is from genome assembly GCF_003945595.2 of Pipra filicauda. NCBI lineage: Eukaryota > Metazoa > Chordata > Aves > Passeriformes > Pipridae > Pipra > Pipra filicauda. Next base: position 92,213 of record NW_024104855.1, on the reverse strand, counting down.
ATCGTGGAGGTAACCCAAACAGAAATGTATCTGTTGGCTGCACACTGAGTTTCATTTACCCCAGAGCACTGCTCCATCACCTCTCTGCCTGCACATAAGGTCTCTGGCCTTAGATTCCCCCTGCCAGCTTCCTGGAGGAGAGATTCTCTTTTTAATATCGGGTACTTCCCAACCAGGCAGTAGCACAGGAAACTCCTCCATGCTCCAAGCAAAAATGACAATTTGCAAAGCAGCAACAGGTCCAAGGGGAACTTGAAGAGCCAAAACAGCTCCTGTTCAACACAGGTTGCCGAGGGAAGAGGTGGGAGCTGTGCCAAAGCCAGGCTTTGCTCCCTGTGAGCCCTCTGGTTTGCTCTCATGCTGTGAAGCTGCTGGGGTGTGCTGCTGCCAGCACACAGCGTGCTCCAGCTCACCCTTTACACTGCTAACATGGAACAGCAGGGATAATTAATTTATGTTAAAAATACCAGGGCTGAATTGGCACATTCAGTCTTTTCCCTAGGAAGAGGAGGGAAGGAGTAGCTGCTTGACAGATGTTGGTCATATGCTTAAATGCCCTTCTGGAAGGCGCTGGGATATACGTGTTGAGCGGAGACAGAGCGGAGTGAGAACCTGGAGGAAATGCTCTCTAGTTAGACCTACACAAAACTCTCAGATGTCCTTGCAATAAAATGCCAGTAAGGAGAAGTTCATGCAAATATTTCTATGAGTATTCACATAATAAGAACACACAATCCTTGAAGAGCTAGGAACACAAGGGAAAACCTGTATTTCCAAACATGTCGGCACAGGGAGCTTATATTGCTGCTTGATGCTTTCCTTCCATTTGTGTTTAAACGGACTCATCAGAAAGCAACAAGTACATGATGAGGGCTAAAAATTACCCTCAGTGGAAGGCTTTGTATTTCCTTAGGAAAGGGTGCAGAAGAGACCTGACAACAGCCTTTAATTATATATAAAAGCTGCAGCAGGGAAGAAAATAAACTGTTTCCATATCTCCTCTGGAGAGCACGGCCTGTAAGGCAAAAAGCAACAGAATTAAATGGAAGGAAGGGACACACAGACTGGACAGCATGAGAAGTATCTGAGAAGAAGCAGGGGGAAACAGCTTGGGGAGGGAGGCTGGGAATATCCACCGTGGGAGATTTGAAAGAGCAGATTTTTGCCAGGTTGTTCAACTTGGGAAAAATAAGAATGCTTTTTGCTGTGTGGGCCCTGAAATGGACCATTCGAGGCACCCTTGCAAACTTAAGTTTGGAGTCAGGTATGTTCCAAACCTTCCAAATACTCAATTTCACAACAAATTTCTCCCTTTTCTGCTCTTGGTGATCATCAGTATTGATCAGTATCAGATCACCACAAAAACTCTGATGCCAAACAAACTCCTCCTTCTCACACCCCTTTGAGGTAGGGAGGTATCATTCACCCCGTTTTAGCGGTGGGGAACATAGGCACAGGCAGGATAAAGCCAAAGTGATCCCGTCTCCATTATCAGGAGGCCCAGCCTGAGACACTGACAGCTTTTCCAGAGTCCTCGCAATTATTCCAGCACTTCACTGGTTCAAAGCACAGCTTTCAACAGCTGTTAACACCGATCGGGGGCTCAGGAAAACAAAGGCAATACAAGTGGTGATCATCTGCAGAGTCTTGTTAGAAACGACACAACCCTTTTGCAAAGACAGGCACACAGAAATTGCTTCTTGAAAGCTGCTTTCTTTCCCTCTGATCCCCTCCAGCCTTCACCAACACCTTTCCTTTGCAATGGAAAAGAGCAGCTGCCCCATCGATAACACAACACTCCATCACTCAGCTGTGCTCCAGTGAAAAGCACACAAGAGCATCCATAAATTGGGATGGCATGAGCAAACCTTAGAGGTCACCAACACTTGTGTGCTCCCCTGAGCCTCCGCAGGTATTCTTGGGCAAGCCTCCCAGTTCGGTAAGAGCCAAGCCACTTGAGTCTTAAAAAGCAAGCTGGAAAAGCAGACATTCCATCCATCGGACACACTCAGCCCCGATGGGTTTGTTGGCAAGATTAGACACTTGTAGAGCATGTTACTGTTCCCAAAGAGGAAGGACAACCGGCCCAAGAGAACCACCCTGGTCCCCGAGTGGAGCATCCAGGCTCTCTGCCTCCTTCCCCAGCTCCACGGAACTCCAGCACTGACGGTGCCGCCTGTTCCTCCTACTACAGATAAAACTCGTCATGCTCTGTGATTCCCTGGAGCACGGATCTTGTCCTCGCTTCCTTCCACCCCCTCCTGCCTTTTCATTCCTCTACCTCGGTGGGAAGCTCTTACTCCCCCTCTCCCTCAGCATTGTGCCAACAACATGTGCTCCGAACAAGGACCAGATGGGAATACTTGTAAGAGCCTGGGGTTAACCCGTGTCTTTTATCCCACATACTCTCTGCTGTTTTGAAATGCAGACTCTATTGCACACGATTTGCAGTGTAAAGATTTAAGGGTAGTAGTAGAGTATGCTGCTATTGCTTGGGAAATCCACCTCCCTGCTCCTATTGCACGTTGAACATCCCCGACAGATAACATTTTAACGTCTCAAAGGGAAGAACCGACCGGAAACAGGGGAAACACGACTATGCATATACATGTAGATAATATTCCTAATAATCCTCTCTCCCTTGCCTCCACGTTAATTTGTGCCCACGTCTGAACTCAGAGGTGTCCTGTCAGAGCAGTGCTGAGTGGGGCCGGGCACAGAGCCTCCCGGCTTCAGCCGGCTGCCAGCACCCAGCACCGAGGGTGATCTTTGCCTCCAATTAATCCCCGCGCGGCAAACGATCGGCGACGAAGGAACAGACGCAGACTTCTGCCTTCAGGATGGATTTCCCCCACTGTGCCTCAGAGATCCATCTGACTGCCTGCACGGCCAAGGCAGGAGCCATTATCTCACCCTGTTGAATACTAGTATGTAGGATGGGTCTGGAACACCTAAAAGATGGAATACGTCTGTTCTAATTTACGGTGGCTGCTCTGTACAGAGTTAGCAATTTTCCATGTGCCACTCCAAGCGTTTTGAGGTAGCCTAGCAATTAAGAAGATGAATTAGCGAGTCGTTAATGACGGTTTTATTGGGGTGGCAGCCAGGCCCCTCGAGGCTAGGCCAGTATGAGCACGACCACGCTCAACACGAGAACACCAGCAGGCACCTACACCTTTCTAGAAGATCATGTACGTGAGAGAGCCCTGGGGCTGCAGGTTCAGGTTCCGCGTGATGCCTCCCTCGGCATGTGGAAGGAACGATCTAATTACATCCATCACAGAAATGCCAAAACGACATCCGGCTTATAAAACCTCAATTTATGCCCTGACATTTCAGGAAAACCAATTTTCAATCCATGTCATCTATCAGGAGTTCTTGGTATTTTATTTCACCTCGATGCTTTAGAATACCGTTGCCTTTATGGAGGTGCAGGTGGGGAACTGAACACGGGTGGACAAAATATCAGGAAGAAAAAATGGAGAGAAACAGAACAGCAGAAGATCTGGCTTTAGCTTTTTCCAAATCACCCGAGTCCAGAAGCACCTTGTCCCCTAGCTGGGGCTTTTTTCCTGTGGTCAAGACAGAATTCAGCCATTTTTAGGCAAGACTGGATCACCCCAAACCAACACATTTTGGCAAAGGCTCTGGGGTGACAGCCTCCATATAGCTTATGGTGTAGCCTTTAATTCCACTCTCATTTGAATAAACTCTTCATTTCAAACACAACCTTTATTTGAAAGGAATGGAGGGGTAGGAGGGGAAAGGTGAATTTTAAACAGCACAACACATTAAGTAACTGAAAATAAAGGGCAATTTAATTTTGGAGGAAGCAGCATAGAAAATTAAACAGAAGGTCTAATTCTCTTTAGGAACTCTTTCATAAACTGTATATATCTACTGTATGTACAGCAAAAGTGGGAATGCCATGGAATTGAAATCACTTATTAAGTAATTTTTGACCTGGTGCAAAATCTGCCCAATAAAAATACACAATAATAAACCTTTTTCTGCTATAAAAATTACTAGGATTGGATAACAGGACTGCAAGTCACGCAAGCACTAGGCTTCCTAACCACCACCAACTCCCTTCCCTGGGAGTTTAGGGCACTGCAATAGGCCATAGGGGAAAAAAAATGATGCAATTACCAGACTATGACATCTGTAGCTGAAAAAACAAATGTGCTGACATTGATTTTGGTAATTGCTTGGGGGTTTTTTTGTATAAAGGATGGGATTTTAATACTTCTGCTTGGGATTTTATGAACATGGTAGTACAGATCTGCAGAGCCAGGGCTTGTAAAATGGCATGGAAACACAACGTGGCCAGGAGTACCTGCAGCTGCCTCTTCCGCACAGCTCTCGCCTCGCCTCAACGACGCCTCCAAGGAAGAGTTTTGCCTCCTTTTGACTACGTTTTCCCTTTCAGCCTTGCTGAAAACCTAAGGGATGCTCACGAGGGCCGTGACCAAGAGCTCCCAGCCAGCTCTGGGTGAACTAACACGTTTCTCCAGACCAGTGGCAGGAGCAGACGCCCCCTCCTCAGACTGCGCACTTCAGATAAATAAGATTAATTTCGCTACGAGCTACTACAGGCTACAATATAGTCACATAAATATAGTAATGCCTATATGTGAATATGGATTGGTATATATCGGATACAGATAAGAAACACTTACGACGACGAGTAGATACCAATAACCGCTGCAGCTTCTCGCTGGGTAAAGTCCATCGTCCAGGCTCCACGCCAGGAGCCCCCGAGGGTGGGGTCTGCCATCCCCTCGGAGCGCCCGGCGGGCCGCCCTCACCACACCAGTGCAAAACGCTTCCCAACCCTTCCATAGCTCTGTACTTTCCCAAGGAAGCCGGCTCGAGGGGCCGGACTGAACACAACACCCCCCCCCCCCCCAGCTGAAAGGCAAGGGAAAGCCCCCGCGGCCCTTTCCACCCGGGATAAGCTTTTTAGGGACCGCCCCACCTTCTGCGCCAGCAGCGGGGAAAGCCAAGAACGAGGGAGATGCTGGACTTGGCTTTGTCAAGACTAGACGTGAAAAGCCCAGTTTTAAGCCTCGACAGCAACACAGGGGGCCCGATCTGCAGAAGGGGCGAGGAGCCACCACGACGGCAGAGCTGAGGACGCTCGGCAGCTCTGCACATTTGCATCTTAAAAAACCAAATCATCCCACCCGGGGTGGCTTGAGAGGATCCTCAATACAGCGCCTGTCCTCCTCTAACATACGAGCGGAGCTGGACCGAGCAGGTGCAACAGGTCTCTAACAGACACATGCATGCAGGAGACAGCTTCTCTCAGCATTAGACTACGTTATCAAAGCATCCCCTTACCAGAGCGGGAGCAGAAATGTGCTCCTAATATTATTTACACAATATAAAGTGCATTAGGATTTAATCATTCAACTGACAGACTTTCTGCCGGGACCATACAATTTTGAAACAGAGGTGAGGGCTCGAGTAGGAAATTCTCTCATGAGAAAAAGAGGTTCAGACCGGTGCTCTTCACCCTGTCCTCCTAAGGATTGTTTTTGGCCGTTCTTTCTAGTGCAAATAAGCTTGTGTTTTCTCAAGTTTAAGGGACATGGCAGTTTCGGGGTGTTGGGAACGAACATTTAAAACGCATCAGGGATCTGGTGCTCCCGAGCATCTCGCTGGGCCCTCCTGCACACCAGCAGCCCGCGCTGCCACCGCGCTCGGAAGCTGGAGACGCGCTGCCAAAAACACAAAGGAACCCGTTTCCGAATCTCACCGTTCAAGACTTGCATTGCTGCACTGGCAGCGCACCCATATTACCCTCCGACCCAACATTTGCAAACACCGGTGCTTCCCATCACGTGGGAACCCATTACTCTCCAACCCAACATCTGCAAACGCCGGTTCTTTCCATCGCGGTGGAAACCCGTAGCTACCGGTGTGCCCAGGGGTGATCGGCAGTGAACGTGAAGATCCCGATCCAGGTTTGGATACTAAGGTGCACCCCATGCCAGGGGAGTAAACGCATTAGCGGATCCTACGGGATACCTGCGTGCCAGAACCGAGCCCAGCCCGGCAGCCAGCAGACGCTGGATTCCTGGGTGATATTTATAACAATCTAATGACATCGGAAGGCCAATTAATCAACAAAAGATAAAGGTTTTTTTTAAAAAATGGGCAGCTTTAAGGAAAGCCATTTTGCATCCTTTTTTCCTTTTAAAACGGTGAAGAAAACATCCCTTTCCAATGACGAGTAATTTCCTCACCAACACTACAGGAACACAGGGAAGGCATGATCACTTACAACACACGTGGTCACTCGGGCTAATTCCAACGCAGGAGCTTTTACGATCCCTTGAGGCAAAGGTAGGCAGGGATGGGGAGATGTCGAGCCACGTAGAAACGGGAAGGAGAGCGTAAAAAGTTTGTACATTCATAGCTCCGGCTTGTTGGACTAGAAGGGAATTTTTTACCTCAGGCACTGTGACGGGCAGCAGCAGTCAGCGATACGCTAACAACTCATTCACTAAATTCTGGTTTCACACCAATGACAGGATGTAGAGTTATTTTAATGTTGGGGTTTGTGTTTTTTGTTTGTTTTTTTTTTTTAATTGACCTGTTAAAACCATTAGGACCAAAGCCACGGGAGCGATGATGAACCAGCGCCCCGTACAACCCCTGCTGATTCATCACGGTCCGCGGGCGATTCAAGTGATGGAGCAAAAACATGTCCTCCAGGTTTGAAAAAGGACCTGAAAGAGCAATCTGTGGAGAAAGGGATGGGAGTTTTTGACACTAAGCCAAAGGCTTGGTTGCTGTAACTGCTATATGTGGTTTTAAAGGGGGAATCACCTAAAACAGTGAAATTAACTTTCTTACTTGTCACAACCGTAACATTTTCCTAAAGGTTCTTTGGTGACTTTGGTGCAAGCTTTTATTTTTTTTTTATTTTTTTTTTTTAAATTTTTTTTTTTCCTAAGTTAAAACAGATCAACCAGTTTTAGTACCCAAACTAAAGTCCAGATTATCCTCTTGGTTCCCAACCCTGCCTCCCCAACCTTTCTCATTATGACGTTAACAGGCAACAGCATTTGGATTGAGTGTGGTCATGCAGGTGGGTCCAGACTCGGAGCGGTGAACGGTCTGGTTGGAAACAAATATGTTTCTCAAAAGATTAAAAAATAAAACATGTAATAGCTGCATGGAAAAATAGCTGGTCCCACGTGCACACTCGGCCACTCTGTAATTAAACGATCCGAATGATTACAAATTTCTCATTAGACATGGAAATGCCTATTTCAAGCAAGCTTAAAGGTGAGCAGCACGCTACTGGAAGTACCTGGAGCTCAATCAAACTCCCGCTGGTTCCAGGGGAAGGAGCTGGTCACCCAAATAGTGGACAAGCCCCTTACATTATAAATTATTCACGTTTTAAGAAACAACAAAATCTTTCATCAACCTCCCAGTCGGGTAATTGCACCCATTTTCCCTCCAGGCAGAGAGTTGATATCGTGAGATGCAAAACTTGACGTCACAAAGGCTCCAGCGGGGCGACACCCACACTGGACTGGAACTGCTCAATGGCAGCTCCAGCTCCGAGCGAGTCGGAAAGGGGGGTGATGGCAGGGCATGGATACCACCTCCTAACGACAACACCTGGAAAATCAACAGGACAGAAAACCCGACATGGTGCCCACCACGGCTCCCGAAACGCGCCGCGGGCGAGCATTGACAGAGATGCCTTTGCCTATGAATGCAACGGTGCACCAAACCCCCCAGAGGCCTTTCTCACGCCCAGGGTGTTTTCCTGGCACAGGTAACATCGTGACCGCATTAATCTCACGCTTGGGAGAGAAGCGTTCCATCCACCTCCCCACGCCCGCTCCACAGTCGCCTGCTGGAACCCGTAACACACCTCGTACAAAAATACCTTCTGAAATTTTGGGCAAAATGCATTAAAAATCATAATAATAATAATAAAAAAAAAATTGCCAGCCTCACGCAGGCTGGAGTGAGGAGTGGGTTATTATTCATTGCCACTAATTCAGAAGGCTTAGCGCTCGAGCAGAGCTCTGCTATCCTGGGAGACTCAGGTTATCCAGTCAGCACAAAACTACGGAATGAGTAACAAATCTTCTGCCCTTCACCAGCACGTGACCAAGGTCTGACTGGTTATCGAGGTTTTACCCACACAGACTGTTGTTTCCCACCCAATAACCAGCAGATGCCAATTTTAAAACCTCTCTCCCTCCTCACACAGACCAGCAATTCATGTGGGTTTGATTTTGGCCGTGAATGCCCTACAGTGGCACTGCTCAGCCTTTGGACCGAGTACGGGCAGAAGCCAGTCCAGGAAAACCCGTGATAAGCAGAAAGCGATACGTTTCATCTTAAGGTTTGGGGTGGGGGTACTTTTGTATCGTGTTTAAGTGCAACACAAGCCTTATCTAGACTATTTAAAGGTCAGAGTGCCGGATTTTGTTTGTGCTGATACGCGAACTTCCATAGTCTTCAACACTCGAAGCAGCTGACTCATACGGACTCGGGAGGTTGGTCCTTTCCTAAGACATACGGAGATGTTTTGGGTGTAATTTAACGTGATAACCAGACTCCTACAACATTACGTACCGGAGTTAGCAAGAACTCCCAGAAAAGGACTTTACAAAAAACTTGGGGCAACTTGGAATTACTATAGGTCAGTCCCTCTCACCAATTTCTGCTTGTTTTGTTTCGTTATTTGTCCAATGCACTCTATTCCAGACCCTCTTGCTCTTCACCACTGTCCCCTCTGGCATCCATTCTTTTTTCTTTATGGCTGTTGTAAATTCTCCTCATCTCTTCTTCGTACTTGATAAAATTTTCCCCGAACCGTGTCCACGCTTTGTAGGGAACTGTGATGGTGTTACGGTAGGGCGGCCTCACCTCACTTACCTTCAGGAAAATGCCGTACCTGTTGGATCCCACGTCGAAGTAGAAGCGCTTGTTGTCCACTCGGAAGGAGGTGCCCTCGGGGAGCTCCGGGGGCTCGTCGCCTCCCCCCCGCCGGTCCTCTATGTCCCCCTCGCCGTACTCTTCGATCAGCTGGACCAAAGCATCCCTGAACTCGATCATCCCCTGCGCCGGGAGGACGATCGTCTGCTCCTGTCCCAAGCTGTGGCCAAAGTAGCCCATCATGCCAGGTCCCCTGCTCATGGTTTGCCTAATCCGCAAGAAGCGCCCGCGCTGGTTCTCCTTCAGGTCCAGGTAGTACTTCCTGTTGTCCCTCTCGATGTACTCCGTTTTGAGGACGCTGTGAGGGGGCTCTTCGGAGCCCACGGACACCGGGGGCGAGGGCGGCGGGTGCTGCTGCCGCCTCCGGGGATGCTGCTCCTTGTCATTGCTGTGCTCGTGCACCCGGTGGCCGCCCTTCAGGCCCAGGTGGGCGTAGTGCTCGATGAAGTCCCCCAGGCAGTCCTTCAGCTCGGCAGCCACGGACAGGGAGAGGGTCAGCTTGCTTTTCCTGATGTTGTCCTGCCGGCCTCTTCCTATCCAGACCTCGGCGATCTTCAGGAAGCGGCCGCGGGAGCTCTGTTTCACATCCAGGTAAAACCGCTTCTTCTGGATGTCCACCCTCTTGGAGGCCAGCTCCTGGATCTCCATGCAGCTCCCCTGGGAGGAGGCAGGGTAGTGGTACTGCTGTTGGGACTGGGAATAAACGCTCCTGTGCAGGCCAGAGCCTCCCAGGTTCCTTCCTCCTCCTCCTCCTCTCCCTCTTTCCATCTTTACCAATCAGCTGGAAATAATACACAACAGAGACACAAACGACAACATCAGCACCAGGGGCCTGCTTGACTCCTCGGCAGCAGCTCCGTTCAGCGCCGCTCTCCCTACAAAGGCTCCTGCATCCCTCTCGGCTGCCACAGCACGCAGCATCGCAGCCAAACGATCCCAGACACTCTTGCTCCGGCTCCAACATCCTCCCCCGGAGCAGGGAGCCCTAATTCCAGTGGCACTCCGGCCCCCGGCAGCCCTCCCTGCCCTGCAGCCCCCCCAGTTCCCCTGTCCTGCCCCTGCGGCACTAGAGACCCTCCAGCTACCCCACGGGGGTGGGTTATGGTGCTCCTGTTGTGGGGGGCACTCACCCCCCTCTGCCTCCTGCTCCCCACTGCAGGATCCATCCCCATGTCTCTGCGTTTCCCCTCCATCGCCCCCCTCTGCTTTTCCTCCCCAGGGCACGGGGATCCCCCCCCAGCACTGCCCTCCTGCCCCCCCCGGTACCCCAGAGCCCTCCCGGTGCCCCCCAGTGCTGCATCTCCTGCCCCAGTGCCCCAAAGGCTTCACCTCCGTCTCCCCCAGTACTGTCCCACTGCCTCCCTGGACCCCCAGTACTGCCCTCCTGTCCCCCAATGCTCCCAGTACTGCACCCCAGTGCTCCCAGTACTGCCCCCTGGCCCCCTCACGGCCCCCCAGTGCCCCCAGTATTGCTTCCCCGGTGCACCCCATCACTACACCTCCTGCCCCAGAGCTTCAACTCTTGCCCCCCACTGCCCAAAAACTGCCCCGAAGAGCTCCCGGTACTGCCCCCAGTGCCCCGGTATCGCCTCCCAGTGCTCCCGGTACTGCCCCGAGTGCCCCAGGATCGCCTCCCAGTGCTCCCGGTACTGCCCCGAGTGCCCCAGGATCGCCTCCCAGTGCTCCCGGTACTGTCCCCAGTGCCCCAGGATCGCCCCCCAGTGCTCCCGGTACTGACTCCCTGTGCTCCCGGTACTGCCCCCAGTGCCCCAGTACTGCCCCCCAGTGCCCCAGTATCGCCCCCCCAGAGCCCCCCACCACAGCATCTCCCGCCCCATCGCCTCCCCCGTGGGCCGTCGGGCTCCCCCGATCCCCGCTCCCCCCGCCGCCCGGTCACTCACCCCGCAGCGCCCATCGCCGCCGCTGCCCTTCAGCCGCCGCCGCCGCCGCCACCGCCCGCAGCCGGCGGCCCCGCCGCCCCCCCCGCCGCGCAGAGCCACGGGCTGGCGCTCCCCCGCCGCCCGCTCCGCCCCGCCCCGGCCCTCCCCGGCCCGCCCCGGCCCCGCCCGGCCGAGAGCGGCGGCGGCGGCGGCAGCGCGGGGGGCGCCGGGGGGTGCGCGGGCCTCACGCCCGCGGGACTACAACACCCACAGTGCCCCGCGGCCGACGCCCCACGCGCGTGCGCGTCACCTCGGGTAACCCGAGTGGAGACGGAGGGGCGGGGGGCGCCCGTGACGTATTTAAAGCGCGACGCGGCGTGACGGTCAATGCGTGCGCGAAGTGCGATTACTGAGGGCGGCCGTGCACTCGCTGGGACCGGGCACCGAGAGGCCGCGGCGGCAAGACAGGCCCACTCGGAGCCCCTAGGCACCGCCCTCTGCTGACGCCGGCTGTACTGGGAGCACTGGGCCGTAGCGGGTGAGGTTCTGGGGGCGCTGGGTCGGGAGGTGTAGGGATGGGGGGCACTGGGAGGCGGTTTGGGGGCACTGGGGGACAACAGGTCAAGCTCTGAGGGTGCTGGGGCAAGAGATGTAGTGAGGGAGTGCACTGAGGCGCAGTGCAGGGAGCTCTGGGGGGGTGGTTTTGAGGCATTAGGGAGCAGTGGGTGAAGCTCTGGGGGCGCTGGAGCAGGAGGTGTAGCAATGGGGGTGCTGGGCTAAGCATTACTGGGGTACTGGGAGACACTGCTGGGAGCACTGGGGGCCATTTTGGGTCACTGGGAGGCACTAGGTGAAGCTCTGGGGGCGCTGGGGCAGGAGGTGGAGCCATGGGGCCACTGGAGGGAAAAAGTACGGGGCCCCTGGAAGCACTGGGGGGGCAGTACTGGGAGCACTGGGGAACAAGAGGTGGAGCTCTGGGGGGACTGGGGCCTGCAGGAGATGTAGTCATGGGGGGCTCTGGGGTGCAGTACTGGGAGCACTGGGGGGCAATTTTGAGGCACTGGGAGGCAATAGGTGGAGCTTTAGGGGTACAGGGGCACTGGGTGTGGTACTGGGAGCACTGGGGAGCAGGAGGTGAAGCTCTGGGGGCACTGGGGCAGGAAGTGTTGTGATGGGGGGGGCTCTGGGAAGGAGTGGAGTAAATCACACCAGCAGCAGTCCAGGGGAAGGCTGGAACAGCTCCAATCCAGTCAAATCCTGCTCAGTTTCCCTGGGAGAAAACTCCAGCCATCAGAGCTGTTTGGGACAGCGTATCTTTACTTAAGTATCTTCTAACCTCCCTCTGGAGGAGTCATGGGACTATGCTGTCTGTGCTTGGTGAGCTGATTCTGTTTAAATCCTAGACTGGCACATCCTTAATTAACATTTAAACTCAAGGTTTTCTGTAACTTCAGGGCTTCTGAAGGTTTTCTGTAATTTCTGTAACTACAGTGACAGCTCATCTCTATACAGACTGACTTCTAATTTCTTGTTTTGTTGGTGGTGTTTTTTTTTTTTATCGCAGAAGGAACAGAAATGTGGGAAACATGGATGTGGTAACTGCTGCTCTGCAGGATAAATATCCTGAGTGGATGCTTACACAGAGCCAGGAGGAAGCTTTGTGGGATAAAAAGGTAGGTCATGGCTTGGGGAAACTTTGCAGACTGCGTGATAAACCAACTTTGGAGCATGTGCTTTTAGTTAGATCTGTTCCTCTGGTTTTTGTTGATGTATTCAGCTGTAATTTGTAGTTAAATTTAGGTTCTCTTGTGTTATTTCTAGGTAAATCAGCTTGTTAATCTCTTGTTTTCCAGATTAAAATAGCGTATGTTGCTAGAACATCACCTGTAGAAATTGCTTCCTGTCAGTCCCAAAAAGTAAGGGAGTTTGGATGCCTTGCTCACCCAGGAATGTGGGCTGCACATCAGCAAGGACTGGGGGTTTCTCATTCCAAAGGGAATGACCTCGAGTTGTAGCTTTGCAGTGGAGTTGGTTCTGGGAAGGCCTTTTGTGCGTTTGGACATGTTCAATATTCCAGGAGGTTTTGCAGGACGTGTCAGAAAAAATAACTGTTCACCAATTTGTTGATGTCCCAAGAATGTTAATGTGTCCTTGGATCCTTTTCTGCAGATAGGAGCAGTTCGACAGAAGGGACCCTCCCTGTAACACCTGAAGCAGCTTTAACAATTAGAAAATTAATTAATGACAGAAAAAACCAAGGACTCAGTTCAGTAGTTCTTTTTCTATGAAGTGGGAGTAACTAATTAGTAGTTTAGATATTAAAATGTATTGGGTGAAACCACCGTGACTTTCACTTGTTATCTGAGTGCTCCGAGTTCAGCAGAGAAACTGGGGCAGGAACCCAAATGTTTTGGTAAATGGGGTGGGAGGGATGTCCCTGGTGGGGACAGGTGTGGCCTGTAATTCCCTAATCTTGTTTGACAGAAGCCTGGTGTGCAGAGGAGTGTTTTGGAGGATGGGCTGCCGTTCCTGGAGTTCTGTGGCTCTGTTGTTTACAGCTACGAAGCCAGTGACTGTTCCCTTCTCTCAGAAGATATCAGGTAACAGCTCTTACTCAGTTTTTTTTTTTTTTTTTTTAGTCCTATTTTTGTTTCCTTTTTGGATTTGGCTCTTGGGAATAGTTTCCCATTTGGTTTATTTTTTTATGGGAGATGCCATGGCTTAACCTTCCAGTCCCTCTAAAGCAGAAGCAGTGAAGGCTCTAATGCAGGTCCTTTGCCTTCCACAGTGTGGATAATTCCATGAGCTTCAGTGACTTCATGGAGAAGTACGAGCTGTAAGAAATCAAGCACGTGTTAATTCCTAACTGGGGACTTTGTTTGAAGAAAAGGTGGTGAATTTGTGATGCAAATACATTATTTTCCCCCTTCTAGTGTAGCACAGCTCATATTGCTGGGGAAAAACTTCTGTACACAACTTCCAGTCCTGTGAGATGAGTGAAGAACAGGCTTTCAAGTGAACATGAGATAAATAAAGAACAGTATACAGTATTTCAAGGGAATATAAACTATTCCATCATCTCTTGCATCTGGCTGTCCTTGAGGCTTGTGTGGCAAGGTTTTGGCAGTGGGGGGGCTGAAGGCCCTGTGCTGCTGAAAGGGAAGAGGTAGAGAACTTGGGAGTTGAGCCAGGGAAGGAGGGAGGGGTGGAGGGAAGGTGTTTTTAAGGTTGAGTTTTATTTCTCCTTATCCACCTTTTTATTTGATTGATAATAAATTGGGTAATTTTGATGTGTCTGGTTTGCCTATGATGGTAATTGGGCTCTCCCTGTCCTTCTGTCAACCCACAACCTTAAGTTATTTATAGATAATACACTATTTGCCATCAGATCAGTTCAGTTCTAAAGTATTTCTTGTAGCCTTGTGGACCAGCAGGAATTTCTCCTCCTTTTGGTCTTGGTTTTAAATTGCTTTGTGTCCTGCTGGTGTGAAGTGAATGGACTGTGATTCTCTTCATCTTTATAGATGACTTAAGGTTGGTATTTTAAATCCTGGTAGAAGAACTCATAAATGGGAGGGATCTCTGTTTTTTTTTTTTCCTAGGCAGAGTTTATCAGATGGGGCTGCTGTTGGATTTGATATTGAATGGCCACCATCCTACACGAAAGGGAAAATGGCCAAAATCGCTGTAATCCAGATCTGTGTCGCTGAGGACAAGTGCTACTTGTTTCACATCTCTTCCATGGCAGGTACTGTACTTCCTCTCTTACTTAGGACATGAACTGCCCCTTGTTTCTTGTGGTTGAGTTTAAATTTAGGCTTGAGCAATGGCTGATAAATCCCACCACACTGGATAGCAAATATCCGTTGTTTTTCTCCCCTTTCCCACTTACAATAAAAGGATTTATTCTAAGAGTGATGCTTACATATCAAGGCAATCTTAGCCCCCCTCTGTGCTTGAGAACAGTGTGTTTGGTTCTGAACAGGGCAAGAGAGTCTTACTTGAGGCTTATTTTTCTGCCTGGGTGAGAATATTTTATTCCAGTTTTAAAAATTTAACTCCCTGCTCCTATAATGAACTTTCTGTTTAGTGCCAAGACAAACAACAAACCTAAGTAGAGCAGGCTGTGGTTTTGGTTTTTACTTTTTTTTTTTTTAATTTGGCTTCAACAAAAACCCTCAAAAATTATGGCTCTTGTGCTGTTTGTTCCCAATACCTGCGTTTTCTGACATCAGTTTTGGGAAAGAGCACTGGCTACCTGGTGTGATGCAGCTGTGAGGAGAGAAGGGGGGTGTGCTCAGCGGAGTCTGAATTCATTATGGATGTGAATAAAAGCTTCCAAATAGGGAAAATAGCAATGAGGGAAGGAGACTGCAATTTTATAACCTTTGGTTTAAAATGTTAGATTGAAACTATGCCTGTGAGAGGTTTCTGATTTCCCTGGGGGACTCACGCTGAGGTATAATAGCGGTAATTTTAATGTTGGTGTTCAATCCTTTGTCATTTGGAGCAAATGGGGTGGAAAATTTAATTGCTGGAGGCTATTCCATCAGGAGCACAGGGGAAAAAAAAAAGGATGTGAGGAGAGGAAGCAGAGGGAAGAAGAGTCATAAAGAGATGAAATGGTTTTGATTCTGGAAGGGGAGATGTTTGTGTGTCGACGCTGTTACAGCAGACGATGGATGGTGTTTCCTCCTGCATCGTTTTCCAAAAATTCCTGTCCTTGCCAGTGGGAGATGCACTTTGAACTGATTGAGGTGTCAGCCATTTTGCAGGATCCACAGGCAATTTAAGCTCATGATGCCAATATGTTTGATCTACAAAAATGTAAATATTGGCCAAATTAGCCACTGACTACAGAAAGCAGTAAGCCTTAGCCAAAAGGATAATACTTTCTTCTTCAGGAGCAATAGGAGTTCTTGGACTGTGTAGAAAGGACGAAACCACATTTACTTATTGGGAAGATTGTTCATAATTTACCCTTCTTTAGTCTTTTTTTTTTTTTCCCCGACAGACTTCTCAGAATGTGATTGTAGCCTCTGCTTAGTCTTGAACTTAGACTTTTTTTTGTTTGTTTGTTAGTCACTTTCCTAGGAATGAGGTGGTCGAAATGGGGCACAAGTCCTCCACTGGGAAGTGCCCATCCTTGAAGGTTTTAATGATGATTTTCTCAGGTGAAAATCCCTTGTACAGTAAGTCAGCTGCATATTGCAGGCTTTTATTTGGCTGGGTTTTATCTCCTTTGTGGAGGACTTGCCACATTTTTTTTTTTTTTTATGGCTGAGGTGCTTTGGAGATGTATTCTGTCTGCATCTTACAGCACCAGGCTACAATGGTTTTGTGGGGGTTTTTGACTGTTATTTCCTAATTCTTTGGATTGCACCTGCAATTTCCCAGTCCACAGCACAGCTGACTGTGGCTGTAGCTGCAAATGTGCCTCTACAGTGTCAGTGGCAGCCATGAGAGGGCAGAGAGAGCTGTGGAAAAATAATGCAAAAATAAAATCAGCCAGGCCAAGTGTTTGTTGAAGTACATAAACACATATTGCAGGGCTGAAAAAGGTGAAATTTGAAATCAGAACCAAGGTAGGTGCTAAGTACTATGTTTGTGCAATGCTGTGTTTGTAGGTACTAGAATTCCACTTGAGACTAACTCTGAGTATCCAGCTGTGCGGTCCTTAAAGTATGGATTTAAATAAGATGCTCTGAATTTTAAATGGAAATAAACACAGAGGAGAGGAAAAGGCTGTTATTGTTCAGGGATGAAGTGTCTGTGGCTGTTCCCTCCTGTAAGAAAATGAGATGAGGAAACAGCCTGCTTTAATTCAGTCCTGTAAGCTTGAAAATAGCCTTTGATCCAGGATTTCTGTGCCATCAGTTCGGGGTAAATCAAAATACAATACTTAGCATCTGAGTACATGCTTGAATATTGTGGGGTTTTTTTTTTTCTTGCTGACAAGACTGACTTCTTTGGGCTTGGTGGAGCATCTGGCTGGTGAATTCTGTTTTTCCAGAATGTCGGAGCAGCCCAGCGTTATCTCTGAGCGTGTCCCCACAGAACCTGTGCTCCTGCTGATTTCCCGTCCTTATGGCTTAAACTGTTGCCCAGAAATGGGAAATAGCCAAAATTGGGAAGGAGTGATGTGGGAAATAGTAAAATGATATTTCATTTGGTTTTATGAACATTGAGTTTTGAGAATTAAAATATCATCCAGTTAGAGGTTGCCTTTTTCATTATGTAATTTAACAATCAGAAAGACAGATTGAATAAGGTTGTTTAAGTGTTATTACTTGGCTTGTTTTCAGGTGCAGGATGAATTTGTGTATTTCAAATATTTCCTTGCTTGTGTTCAGATGATCCATCACAACCAGTTCACGTTTTTAGTCGTTCCAGAGTTGAGTCACATAAACAGAGGAACTTTGGGGACTCTTCCTTTGAAAGCCCAGGGTTTTGCTGGTGGCCTTTGTGCTCAGATTTTGTCATTTCCATTAGACTTTCTGGCATCTTCCAGTATTTAGTTTCTCATGTTTGGGCTTAATCTATTTTAGGTTTTCCCAAGGGACTCAAAAGGCTGCTCGAAGATGAAACAATTAAAAAGGTTGGCGTAGGAATTGAGGGAGATCAATGGAAGCTGATGAGTGACTTTGAAATCAAACTGAAGAGCTTTGTGGAGCTGGCTGACGTTGCTAATGAGAAAGTAAAACTTAAAACCTTTTTGTTGTGGGAGGGAATCTTGTTATTGTGCTGTACAAAAGGAGGCTTGCTTGTCTCGATAGGAGTTCAATTCCCATAGCAAACGTGTTCGTTGGGATAAAGCAGAGATCTATTGTCATTTATTTAGAAACAGCTTAAAAACACCTCTCACAGCCTACAGAACTGAGTACTGTCTGTCAGTGAGCCAGATTTTAATCAACATTTGTCCCCTTTCAGGTTTGTTCACCTTTAGTATTTACAAGGTATGGCATTTAAATTCAGCTACAGCTGCTTTTCCTTTAATTCCTAATGATGGAAATTGCCAGGTTGTGTCCAGTCAGGGTTCTCCTGGCAGTGGTGTCATTGTCCCAGCAATGACTGAACCTTGTAAATAGGGCACAAGAAGGAAGCCTTCCTTGCCATGGCCTGCTGGGTGCTGGAGGGAAGCATCAAGGTCTTCTTCCTTGGAGTCCTCCACATGGGGATGTTTGCCACACAGTCTGGAGCTGTAGAAATATCTTGATTTCCACTATTCTGAAGTTGGTGTCACCTCTGCTCTCATGTGGGCACAGTTTCTGAACACCTGATGACCTGTTGTTCACAGGTTGTGCTGCATTTGGCACGCCTTGAATTTCAGTTCAGTTCCAGAGATCATTTAATGTAGGGAGACCTGTGCTGTCTTTTTAGACAAGAAAGCAAAAGGTCTATTTCCTTCCAGATCATCCTGCCTTTCTTATTTCCTTTAAATAAATATAAATAAAATAAGTATAAATATAAATAAATATAAATTTAAAAAATTTCCTTTCCTTATGTCCCTTTAAAGCTCTTCTCTCTCTATGTGCAAGGCTTTTCCTGACCTGTCCTCTGTCTCTCCATGCATTTCCCATTCCTTCTGTGATGTACCATCGGCATTTGGGGCAGTGCTTTCCACATGAGCCACCTTAAAATTCCAGTTCCTAGTGGACTGGAAATTGTACAAATTCAACTGTTTTGCTCAAGCAATGAAAGGAGCTGCTACTTCTCAAATTTGGAGTTTCCTTGGTCACCTTTTTTTTTTTTAATCCCCTCATTCGACTCAGGATAACTTGTTATAAAGATGAGCAATGTGATCTCAGCAGCTTAAAAATCTTCTGCTAAAGAGAAAACAAACCAAAAATAAACTTGAAAGTGAAGCTTGAGAGAACAAAGAACGGGGTTATATATAATGGCACAATGCAAGGGGGAGGCTGGGGGAGCCTAAAAAGAACAGTTGGGAGGGTTGGTTTTTTTTTTTTATGCCAGAGGATGAGCTGATAATGCTGCACTGCTGCTGTAAGGCTCCATAGTTGTGCATGTTTTTTCCAAGTTGGAATAACAGCAGGCTGTGCTCCTGAGGGCTGGATTCTTGGGCTCTGAAGGGAAGCTTCCCAGACTGACTATGAAGACAATAGTGTGTAGCAGCTCTGATTGACAAGTGATTGCAGGAGCAATTGGGAACAGCAGTGTGCTGGGGTGACTCCTGGAGACTTGGGATGAGCTGCTTCCCAGCACATAGAATAGTGGTTAGTGTGGGCTATAGCTGTGCTCTTCTGCTTTGTGCTCGATTTCAGACTTAC
The DNA here is from genome assembly GCF_003945595.2 of Pipra filicauda. Taxonomy (NCBI): domain Eukaryota; kingdom Metazoa; phylum Chordata; class Aves; order Passeriformes; family Pipridae; genus Pipra; species Pipra filicauda. Next base: position 73,069 of record NW_024104855.1, on the reverse strand, counting down.
AAAAGATGTCAGACTTGACTATTCTTGCATTTTTTTTATTCAATAAATCCCTGGTGTTTGATATTGAGTTTTTTCTAATTAGAAAGGCGAATAATAGAAAAGTCCTGGAGGAAAGAGGTGATACTGTTTAAGTCCAGAGCATTTATTTTATCAACCCAGAGACTGCTTTGTCTAGTTTTTCCTGTTTCTGGCAGTGTGACAGTACTGAGAACGGTTACTGTTTTGAAAAACTAAATATGTTTTGACTAACCCAGAGCTCTTTGCTTCCAGTGAGGGAGTAAGTACAATTTGCTCTTTCTGGGGATACATTCTGCTAGGTCCAGTTGCTTTTCCTTTTAAACAAATCCTCTCTTTTTGGTTTTTTTGTTTGTTTGTTTGTTTTTTTCCCAGCTGAGGTGTAAGGAGACGTGGAGTCTGAATGGTTTGGTGAAACACCTTTTTGGGAAGCAGCTGTTGAAGGATAAGTCTGTCCGCTGTAGCAACTGGGAGAAGTTTCCACTCAGTGAGGAGCAGAAGCTGTATGCGGCCACAGATGCCTATGTAGGTACCACGTGGGATCACCATTCCACCTCTGGGAATGAATTCCTTCTCTAATGTGCTCTTAGCTGCTGCTTTTACTGCCTTTCTGATAGCTAGGAATGCTCTGAGATCCACTGTGCACGTGGGGTGCCTCAAGGTGGGAATGCCACCAACTGGGTTGCTGTCCCAACTCCTTGTCTGTCTGAAGTGTTTAAAGCTAAATGTTCTTCCAGAGCTTCATAGGATGTTCTTTGGGCTTGGAATGTGCCAGGTAGTGTGGGCACCAGGTGTGCCTGAGGAGTAGTCTGTCCATCTGGAATCATTTCAAGTTGTCACCTCAGGGAAGTGAGTTTTCCTGGAGCCATCAGGGGTTTTTTGTGTATGGAGGAAGGCTAAATTCTTGCAGTGTGACTATCCCATGTAGATGTGGCTTGGCTGGGGTTTATTTCAGGACAATAATTTTCATCTTTCTTAGCTGTTGATGAACCAAAATCCTGCTGAATAGATGATGTGAGATGAAATTTGAAAGCTAAACTTAGAAGAAACACAACCTTCTCCAGTGGGTAATGCAAGAGATCCACAGTATGGATTCTCAGGAAGAATTACTTAGTTGCATATGAATTTTTATAGCTCTGTAGAAATCCCTGGTTTTTCGTTATTTAGAAGCAGAGTAGTTTTCCTGTAGTTCTGTGCAGGGTTTTTCCAACATGCTACTGGGTCCTGCCTGCTTCCTGGGAGAAAATCATTCCTTATGGCAGCAAAAAAAATCCCCTAAAGCTTTTACTTCTAGGATTAGGTAGAGGGAGGGAATTTCGGTCAGTGGTCTCTTCTTTTCTGGCTCAGGGAAACATTGCATATTTTCTAGTTTAGTTAAATATTCAACCATGGGGGGTTTAGCACCTGTGAAGACCCAAACCAGTAAGGAAGAGAGCTTTTTTTTCCTTTAGTGCCTGGTTCAGCTGTTGTAGCTTTTTCCAGGCGGTGCATCTTTCCCACCGTGCTCTGTTCACCTGCCCTGCCTTTTGGAGCCTCCCAGGATAACATGAGGGAGTAACTTGTTTCTTTTTCTTCTCTGAGATGGTTTGGTTAACATGTGTAGCCTAATTAGCACATTCCTGGCTTCAGGCTGTATTTTTCTGTTACAACTTATTATTCATATCAAGGGAAATATTAAACACACCGAATCCACCTTGGTAGGTTTGTAGCTCTTTCCTGGAGCACAGCATGAAATCTGAATGAGGTGAGCAGATGGTGGGGCTGGGAGCTTTGTGTGTGCAGCAGACTTGCCAAGATGCCCATTCTGGGATCTATGTAACAGTATCCCGCTCCAAAGGGGATCCCAAGTCAGGATTTAGCCTTTTGTGCAGCCTTCTGTAACATGTGACCTGGTCCTGATGGATGATGGAGTTGGGGTGGGACAGTGGGCCAACAGTTTGGAATTTGCTGTTCGCAATGTATTTGTGCCATGGTTTGCCTGACTAATTCCCAGTTTCCTTAGTTTGGTCTCACAGATGCTGTTTCTCTGCTGAGAACTCATTATTTCCTTTCCCTTGTAGGCTGGCTACATAGTTTATGAAAAACTGAAAAATATGAAAAACAGTGACCAAAAGCTATTTTGTGTAAGGACAGGTAAGTTATGCATTCAGGCATAAGGAATTTGTTCAATGTACAATTCCATATTCCATTTCTCAATTAGTTGTTTGGTTTTTTTTAATAATATCAGGGTTGTTTAGCTTCTTGATGGTTGGAGATCACTTCCAGAGGGAGCAGACAATAAAAATTCTTGTAAGCCCAGGGTTACTATAGCCCGTGACTGTTTTCAAAATGTAGGATGTAGGAATGCTGTTTGAGGATGCTGTTTGTTTGTGTTTGTCTCTGCTGTACACAGAGATGGGAAGAATTCCTGCTGTCATTCCAGTTTGTTTATGGAAACACTTCAGTGAGTTCATCTCAGTTCTGCTGATTCAGGGACAAGTACGTAATTTAAGAACAAATAAAGGCCACAAAACAAACCATGTTATGGAGTAATGCTTTCCTTGAGGCACATAAATAGGACCCAAATGTTTTAGAGCAGCTTAGTATTATTTACTTCATTAGAGAAGTGATTTTAATGTCCTAGTTCTCGTTCAGTTACATCTTTCATAAAGGAAGTATGATAGGGAGCTTAGGGCTGAAAAGGGGGCTTGTTGTCTTCTGTCAAAGACAGAAGTGGCCTTACTATCCCCTTAATAGGAGCTGCAGTTTTTTTGGCCTTGGTTTAAACAGCGTATCTGTGGTAGCAGCTCTTTTCTGGAAGCTGGAGGGAAGCAGGGAAGGATCACTTTGTAGTGATCCTGTTGTGTATCTGTTTTCCCTGAGCATGTGTAATGGAAGAGATGCAGCGCAGAAGCACATGGAAGCTTGGCCTGATTCCCTGGGTATTCGACTTCTAAGCCCTGGGAAAAGCTGTTTTATCAGCTGTAGATGTTGTAGAAATGTAGTTACTGGAATGGGACTTAATTGCATATAGATGTTAGACCCCAATTATTGTGAAATAACTGATGACATTTCTTACAGATGCCATGTCTGAGGGTGTGAAGGAGCGCTTGACTTCACTGGCTGAAGAGATAACAGACCTGGCTTCCCACATCCCTGCCTCTTCTGGACAACTGGAAAACTTTCAGAGGTCAGTTTTTTGCCAACTTGTCTCTACTTTGCCTCTAAAATCAGGGTGTTCTCTTGATCTCTGAGGTCCCACACAACAAAATACACGTGAGTGAACAGCCAACTGTTATCTGTGTGTCCTTTTCCAAGAAAACGTTGCCTTTGTATGTAGGAATTTATGTTTGCACTGGTCTAATTGCAGTGGGTTTGACACTGAACTTGGCTGAGTTTTTCTTCCTGCTGAAATGCACAGCAAGACCTTTTTTCCTAACTACTCAGGGCTCTTGTGTGACTGCCCACTAGAAATCCAGAGAGTTTATCTAAGCAGGGGAGCCATATCACAGTGCTTTTGGAGGGCCTTTATAGGCTTTTTTCAGTGTGAAGAAATGTTAATTTTCTTCTCACAGAAGTGGAATGTCAGTTCTATATTGAGTGAGTGTTTCTGTGTGAAGTTTTGCACAAATTCAGTCTGGAGAGACGGATGACTTCAGAATCCTCTGTTCTGCTTGTAGCTCAGATGAGTGTCAGTAACTGCTTTGCTTCACTTCCCAGGGCTGCAGAAATACTGGCTGAGATATCAGAGAACATAAATGCCTTAAGAAGCACATTGTTGGGTTCAGGTTCCCCTTCTGGACTGGAGAGGAGCTGTGGTGCTGCAACTCCAACAAATTTTGAAGCCAAGTCAGCAAATGTTGAAGCACAAAAAGCTGAATGTGCTAAACAACTTGAAGGTGACTTTAACATCTGCTCTGATGCTACACTGGCTCTCCTCTGGGAGGGAGAAAGTAATGGAGAGGAGGCAGAGAGAGGTAACACTGTGGAAAATAGGGCTGCAGCAGCCAGATCTATGGACAAAGAGAGAGATGACTTCATATCACTGGACATTACTGAGCAAGAACTTCAGGTCTTGGAAGATCAGGCTGCAAAAGAGTTGGTCAAGGAAGCTGCACCTGAGGTAATTACTTCCCACAAGATTTAAAAAGTTTTTATCCCTGGAGGAATATTCAAGTATTTTGGAAGAAGGGCTCAGTCTGGGAAGTACCTGTGAAGGTAGTCAAGCATAAAGCTGCTCTTCAGTCATGTGTTTGGAAGGAGTGGTACCAAATATAGGAGGTCTAGGTGGTCTCATTAGTTTTCCTCTTTCACTTCTTAGAATGTTACCAAAGAATTCCTTGCAGTATGGGGACAAATTCTGCACTAGAGCATCTTCAGCTTGGTCATGACTAAAAAACAGCTCTGTTTCTAAGGGACCTGTAAACTAATAGTCCTTCTAGTGACTGAGTGTGGATTGATGCCTCCTCAATCAGATTAATATTTTCTTATGTTCCAAGCATGTCACTGCTGGTTTTTTGTCTTACTACAAATACTTTGGTTTTAGTGGACAAGCTTCAGAGCTGAATGCTGAGCTTAACTGCTTCTGGTAAGAAGCAAAAGAATACAGAGAAGTGGTTTATAATATGTACAGAAGTTTAGAAGCTTCTGGGTAAAACAGAAATAACTTTGGTACTAATAAGAAAATTGTGTGGGTTTTTATATTGTTTTGGTTGTTTTTTAGGAGGGATATTCCACAGATAATGAACAAAATGTTTCCTGTATCATTGAAAGTGATGAAGAACTGGAAATGGAGATGTTAAAAGTGAGTGCCTCAGGGTTTATCTTACAATTTTATTTTTTTTTTTTAATGATGATGCTCTGGGATCACAGTGAACTGGAGCATAGTTGAGGGGAGGGAATATGAAGTAAAACAGTGTTGCTTACAGAAGGTGGACGGAAGATAAAGGTGTGGATACCTAAGGAATTCAGTTTTCTGGTGTTAGACTTCAATATCACTTGGATCCTGTTGCATCATTACTATGCCAACTTGGACTGGATCCCCACGCTAGATTTAAGTTAAAACTAGTTTAGAAGTTAAATGTCCAAATATCATATTACCTCAGATACCTCATTTTACCTACCCATTCATGCTCCAAAATAACGTTTTTGTCCAAATTTCTCAGTCTTTAGATGATGTAGATGATTCTAAAGGAGTTGTACCTGAAAGAGGGTCCACTAAAGCCAGGAAAACTCCTGACACAGAAGTGAATGTAGCACCAGATGGTGATGAAGAGGAAGGCATTGAGGAAGAAGAGGAGGAATATTTTGGTAGTTCTTTTTTTAATTTCAATGCATGATTAAATAAACTGACTGTCTATGGAAGCAGCTGTGGAAGCACACCAACATTTGGTTTCTTAAAACAGAAAGAAAAAGCTCACCTGGACTTCCAAGGGAGAACTTGGATTGTGTAAAGATAAAAATGTAAAGATGGCACCTCCCATATCTGCCTTTGTTTTGTTCTCCTGTTGCTGCTTCATGGCAGAATCCTTAGGAAATTATGCCTCGGAGGGTGATCTGGAACTAATGCTCTGGGGCTGTCCCTGTGGAGACAAATCTAATGGGGAAAAGAGGCTGAAATGTGAGGAGAAATACACCTCGATTTGTTTGGATTAACCTGTTCCAAATGAAGCAGTTATGCATTACAGTCCTATTGCTATATCTCATTAATCAAGCCATATGTTCTCCTCCTCATGTGGGGTCTCTGAGGAGCCTTCTTGCTTTTTTTAATCCTTCACTCTAGCTTGTAAATACTTTGAGTTTGTCTCTCTCTTCACTGGAATTGCCCAAATTCTAAGCCCTGGGCATCACTAACAGACTGTTAGTGACTGTTAACATCACAAGCAGACTGTTGTTTGTCAAGACAGTGCTTCATCTTTTTAAATTTTAATCCCAGATGAGTTGGTTTTTCTTCTCTCCCACTAAAGATCCGCTGCTGCCAGAACCTGGTGAAAGCCACATCACGTGTCTGAAGACCTATTTTGGGCATTCTTCATTTAAACTGTGAGTGTATTTTCTGTTAAAATGGACACTGATTTTTTCTTTGCCTTTTTTCAACCTGGATGTTGTTTTTATTAATCCTTAAACAAACCCACTAACAAATCAAGGGTCCTGTTTACAATCTCCTTGTTTGAAGGTAACTGATCCACAAACACTGTGGAAACTACAGTTATTATTTGTGATCTCCTCTGAATGCCTGCATCAAATGCTGTTTGCCTTAGTCCTGTTGGAGATCCCCTCTTTGACACTCCTGGGCCTACCTGCAGTAGTCTGAGTGGCTGCACTATGCAAAGACAACACTCTAAGGCAGCCTCAAGGGTTTCTATAACCTACAATTCAACAGAATGTGCAGTTTCATACCATTCACTTGTTCTGTGTGGTGACACAAATCCAAGTATTCCCCTTTTGTTTAATTTAAAGGGTCCAGTGGAAAGTCATCAATTCTCTTTTAGAAGACAGAAGAGATAATCTTGTTGTCATGGCAACTGGTAAGTTACCTTCACACCCTAAGAAACAGCAAAAAAAAATTATTCCCTTTTTGGGGGGGACTAGCAGAACAAACATGTTGTCTAGGGCTGGCAAGGTTTTGTGATTGTCTGATTTAGTGTGTAGGACACATGATGTCTCACTTCTGCCCCTTTTTCTTTCAGGCTATGGAAAAAGCTTGTGCTACCAGTTTCCTCCTGTTTATACTGGACGTACAGGAGTTGTCATTTGTCCTCTTATCTCCCTGATGGAGGACCAGGTGCTGCAGTTGACGTAAGTAATGTGGTGGTAACAAGCTGCTGCTGCATTGCCCGTGGAAACACAGATCCTGCCGGTGGCATTTCTTGGGGCTTCAAGTGGAAGCTGTTTGTGTGTCAGCTGTAGAGCATATGTTTCTCCAGGAACACACACTGGCTGTGTAGACAGTCTCAAATCCCTGGATTTGCCAGGTAGGTGAACCGCAGGCTGAATTTGCAAAGGATCTTTGTGGGGTTTCTGAAGGAACACACAGAGTATTTCTGGGTTAATGGGCCTTTTTTTGCCCAGACTGAAGTGACAGAGTAACTTCACGGGCTGTTTCAGCCTGTGGGAGTTCTATCAGAGTTGGGCAGGGCTTCCTTTGGGTCTGAGAAGTGACATCTGAGTAGCTGGAAGCTGCAGGCAATTCAGATCCAAGTTGTAGCACAGGCTTTCCAGAGGGACAGTGCAGTAGGTCTCCTAAGAGTTGGCCTCTTCAGTTCTGTTTCTGAGGGGGGAAACTTGTGGGTGACACCAAATTGCTTTCACATGAGCAGTCACAGGTATTGTCAAGATAATTTTGTTTGATTTTTTTTTTAAATACCTGATAATGCTTTCTGCACACACACTTGCTTCCTATTGTAAGAGCTGTTCACTTCAGACACTTCTTCATAGAAGCTGTGGGAATCACGCTGAGTTATCTAGTTCATTCTTGCCTTGTCCAACTTGGGAAAAAGGGGGCTTTTGTGAAAGGGGGGATATGAAGATGTTTTGAAGTGAGAAACATCAATTATGTGTGGCATTTTCATGACTGTGTGCAGGTGAATGGCTGGACAGCCTCAGCTCCTTGACTGGGAATTACTCAGCAGGGTGTCTGTGTATTCAGCTGCTGCTTTGACCTTTCCACTGTTTTCCTCAGTGGAGAGGGTTTATTCACTACATTCCCAGTGGGTCATTCATTTTGAAGGCTCAGGAGACTGAATTTCTACAATCTGCTGCCACTCAGTAATTTGTCTGTCAGTCTGGCTGCTCAGCAGCTGTGAAGACCAAGAGATGTAGGAAAACTCGGTGATTTATTGCATTAAGAGCTAAAATACAAATTGGTTGAGCTGGTAATTATGGAGTTTGTCATTAAAAAGCAGCCACCTGATGGAAAATTAGCAGATGCAGCATGAGTAGCTCACAAAAGATAGAATGTCAAGGCAAAAAAATGGTGAGCTAAAATGCTAACATCCAAGCATGATGGACTGCATAAGAGAATAGTTAAAGAAAATACATTTAGCAAATTCTTTTAGGTGTTTTATTAGTGAACTTGTCTCCTGTGCAAGGAAAATGGTCTTCCTTTCACCAATTCCTAATTGTACTCATCTGATGTGTCTCTTGTGGAGAGAGCTGGAGGGGAAGTGGAAGAGGATTTGGGTGGCAGGAGTAGCCATGGACCACTCTTGCTTTTTTGAAAGGATTTTCCCCACAAAGATCCTTGAAGAAAATAGTCTCTGACCTCACAGCTTGAACTTCCTTTAGAAATGCTGGCACTGGCTGGAAGCTAAAGCTTGGAGAGAGTAAATGTGTTCATGACTGTGCTTTTTTTATTTCTGCAGAATGTCAGGGATTCCAGCTTGTTTCCTTGGTTCAGCTCAGTCAAAACAGGTCAAGGAAGCCATCAGAGGGTGAGTCTTAGCCAAGCTTTCTGGGACTGTGGGTGTGACTTTTCTGGAATGTTTTCTATGGTCTTCACTGAGTTCCTCTTGTTCCCTATCAGAAATCTAGTCTTGTTCTCATTTCCCTTTTCAAGACAATCGTGACTTTGTTGAATTTACTTATCTGGGGTTTTCTCTCCTTTGACAGTGTATTTTTGGTCTTTCAGAGGTCAGTACAGTGTCATATACATGACTCCAGAGTTTTGTTCTGGGAACTTACAGTTACTTCAGGATCTTGACCAAACTGTTGGTAAGTTGAGGATAAGGCTGTGGGTGAGTTGCCAGGCTGATTAAATTAATAGTTTTGTTTAAAAATTCTGAATATCTGAATATTTTTCACTAGTTCCTTGGTGAGGGTAGTGTAGTGACTGTAAATAAATGGTGTCATGAGATCCTGCCATTGATAAAAAAATGTGAGTAGTGTCTTTAGCATGATCTTGGCCTGGGAATGTTGGGCAATTATTTGGGAACAGAGGTGCTAAAGCACTGATTGTTGAATCACAGGAATTGAAATGCATAACACTAAATATTTTAGCCTTTTAGTATTTGTATTTCTTTGGTCTTCAGCTGAATGTAAAAATGAAGTGGTGTTTTCAACTGCAGTAATGCATCTTAAAAATGCTCTTTTTATCAAAGGTGATGCAGCTGGTGGACAGGTCGTTGAGTAAAATCAAGGCATGTAAACTCCAGGAGTTGTTTTAGCAAGGAACTGAGTTTCTAGTGCTGTAAGCAGTTCACATGTCTGTGCTGTGGTTTTGTGCCCACCAGGTATCACCCTCATAGCTGTGGATGAAGCTCACTGCGTCTCCGAGTGGGGCCACGACTTCAGAAACTCCTTCAGAACTTTAGGCTCACTAAAGAAGGTTCTGCCACTGGTGAGGTTTGGATATGTTGGGTTTCCAATAAAAGAGAAGGATTTTGTGTGATAGTTTGGAAATAGCAGGTTCTTTTACCTTGTCCTTCGGGTGTACTGACCATGCTGGCTTGGAGTTTGAGCAGTCCCTGTCAGTGACTGGGTTTTGTGGTTTCTTTTCCAAATGCTTAAATGAAGGATATTCTGAAATTGGGCTGCCAGAAACTTCTGAAATGTAAACTGCTTTGGATCCCTATGCTGTGGAACATGATGACATGATGTTCCTAAGCTTCTGGTTTAACTTTGAGAGATTTTTTTTTTTTTTTATTTCCTGACTGAGTGAATTGTAGGAACATGCAACTCATTTCTAGACATTCCTCAAGCATTTATTGCATGAGCTTAAAAATTTAGACCTGAACTTTACATGCTCTTATTGGAAGTTTGATCCTATGTTCCCTAAATTTAGCTAATAACATCAGAAAATTACTGTGGACTCATGGAAGATACACACATTCACAATTAAACTTCATGTTTTAGGAGTTCTGTTCCTGTCTGCTGTCCTGCAACTTTGATCCTAAATGCTCAGGAAGCTGAATATGAACTACATTTTTCAAATAACTGACCTGATCCAGTGATCATAAACTCATTCAAGTGGCTGTTTACATTCTGTATCAGTTTCCTACTGAGTTTTTTGGTTAAAAAAAGAAATTAATGAAAGGTCATGGATGTTTTTCTACTTCTCATTGCAGGTTCCCATTGTTGCTTTAACTGCAACTGCCAGCCCCTCAATTAGAGAGGACATAGTGAAATGCCTGAACCTGAGGAATCCCCAGGTTACCTGTACTAGTTTTGACAGACCTAACCTGTACTTGGAAGTTGGACAACAAAGTGGAGATATCTGTAAGGATTTGAAACAGTTCCTAACTAGGAAAGGAAGGTAAGCCTGGTTTTGTTGATCCCTCAGGCTTCTTGCAGGTGGATGACTTCCTCTGTTCTGTCTCTTTACATGTTGTTATTATTTTAAGCGGTTCTGTGTATGAGTTTGAAGGCCCCACTATCATCTACTGCCCTACAAGAAAGGCCACTGAGCAAGTAGTGTCTGAATTGAATAAACTCAACGTGGCCTGTGGTGCCTACCATGCTGGCATGGGGAACAAACAGAGGAGAGACACCCACCACCAGTTCATGAGGGATGAAATTCAGGTATGAAGGAAACAAAATCCGCTTGGTCCTCTTAAGAACTGCAGAGTTTCTGGTGGTAGGAAGAATTTTGGACCATCAGTATATGTTACAGGTTTCTTCTGTCTCCAATTCTGGGCAAAGAAGTTGCTGGTCTATGCTGACAGTAATAAGATTCCTGGCTTATCCTGGTGATTTCTATAGTAATTCCCTTAAAAAATGCATGACATTTAAGGAAAGTAGTGGTGGCTGGACCAACATGATCACAATTTGTGAGCTGCTTTTTTCCTAGGCAGCAGTGCTATCCTGGTACTTGTGTTCCTTCTCACAATAACTTTGAGAACAGCTACTTGAAAACACTCCTCCATTTCCCTCAGCACATCATTCCTGTCATGTTTATATTCCTATGGCTGTTCTCTGGCCAAAATCAGACTTAAGGTAGCCACGTGTGAGTCTGAAGCTGTTGTAATTTTAAGCTGGATTTTGAGTCTGTAGCAACAAGTTGTCACCAAGAGTGTGAACATTAATCCAGGCTTATTCTTTGTGCTCCCTTGAAAACATTCAACATGTGGCCTCTTGTTTTGTAGTGTGTTGTGGCTACAGTGGCATTTGGAATGGGCATCAATAAAGCAGATATCCGGTTGGTTATTCATTACGGTGCCCCGAAGGAAATGGAATCCTATTATCAGGAAATCGGGAGAGCTGGCCGGGATGGGCTTCCTGCTTCCTGCCACGTCTTGTGGGCTGCAACAGACTTGGCTTGTAACAGGTAAAGGACTGGGAACGACTGATTTGACACAACCAGGACAGTTTTTGATGCCCTGTGGTGCAGGGTGCTAGCTCAGGTTTGGCTCGTGCAGCAGCTCAGGGCAGGGCAAGAACGAGCACTCCGTATTCCCATCAAGTAGTCCCATGTTATTTTCTCAGTTGGATGCTTCCAGTGATTACTGTGAAGGATATTAAATGAGGCAACAGGTAGATATGTCCTAACATGCCACCTGTGGGGCTCTTAAAAGAAGAGTGATGATATCCCAGTGTATTTTGCCATCTGGCAGTGGAGCTGATGACAAATTGCCAGAGATTGGACAACTAGGGAATGAGAGAAGCAGTTCTCAGTGCCCTCTGCCCTCTTCTCCCTCCTTGGTGCCTTTTTGGCATGGGTCTCTGAGGTTCAGTAGTGAGGTTGAAAGAAGTTGTAATATTCTGATGGGATAATATTTAGAAGAATGTGCTTTCCTTAGTATGCTCTGAGTATCAGGGCAGTGGAGAAGCAGGCAGGCAGCTTGGGGCTGGGTTTTGTAGCATACATTTTCTAGCTGTTCCTTCTGAATGCCTGGCACATTTCATTTCTGGTGTGAGACAGGGGAATAGTGGTGAGTGTTTAAGGCTCTTTACTTTTCCCCTTGGCTGACAGACGCCTCATAAACGAGATCCACAACGAGAAGTTCCGGTTGTACAAACTGAAGATGTTGGCAAAAATGGAGAAGTACCTTGTGTCCAACAGCTGCAGGAGGAAGTGAGTGCTAAAACCTGCTTAATGTTTTGTCACTTCAGGCAGCTCTGATAAGAGCTACTGACTTGGTCACAGCTGGAGGTTGTAACCAGAAGGCATCCTACACTAAGTCTGTTCTACGAGCACAGAACGTTCTATTTTATATTAATGAACAGTATCAAAAATACAGCCTTCAGCACATTTGTACACATACATTGAGTGTTTCCTTATTTATTTTAAAAAACCCAAACCTTTTCTTCAGAGGAATCAAAGCTAAATAATTGGTTCCCTAGTGAATTAATTAATGATGCTGATTTCAACTCAGTTTTCTGCCAGAAATTTCATGTGTAAATTCTTGGTCTTTTATTGAATTCCATCCATTCCCTTGGGTAGAATCATCCTGTCTCATTTTGAAGACAAACAGCTCCGAAAGGTTTCCTCTGGCATCATGGGCACAGAAGAATGCTGTGATAATTGCAGGTCCAGGTAAGCTTTCTTCCCTGAAGACTGATACTGGAGGTTATGTTCTCTCAGACTGACTTAGAAGGCAGATTATCTAAAATAATTGGCTTTTATGCATCTGATCTTGCAGATGTTCAGCCTGAGGTATATTTTGGAACAACTCTCTAACCTTTTTCTAATGAGTTGAGCAAGCCATAAGCTCTAAGTTAAGCTGTGGGGAAAGCCTGGAATAGAGCATGGTCACAGTTCCTATAAGGGTTTAAGCAACACTCTGAAAGTGTGAATACACTTTTATTAATCAGTTTAAGCCCTGTTGGGTAATTAATCCCGAAAGAAAACACTTGCAAGTGGTGTGGGCTAAATTGCCCCAGTGTCCAGGGAGCTGTGTTCCTGTTACACCATGTGCTGACATGTGTTCTTTTAGCCTTGATAATAATCTTGTGCATGTGCTCAAGGGAATTCAGGGGGTCAGTAGTCAGAGGCATGAGCAGAAACACCTTTCTCAGTTTGTTCTGTAGTTACAATAAAGCTTTCCCTGAAGTTACAATAAAGGATTCCTTGTTCTTGCTAGTAGCCTGGTGCTTTCTGATCCAAGACAAGGCATTATGCTGAGTTGTCTTCTGGAAAATGGTGATCAATTCAGCTGCACTTGAGTATGTCAGGAATTAAGAAGTCTTCGCTCGGCCTCTGCAATACCTAAAGGAGAATTTAAGAGATCATCATTTCAATCTTTGCAGTCATGTTGCTGTGCCAGTAAAGAGCCAGATGGTGAATTTGTATTGCAGAACTGAAATCCCTTGGAATAGATAATTTTCCTTTTCCTCCTTGGAAGTGATGTGTGCCAGTAACTTTTCAATGGGTTCTTCCAGTCAGTAATAAATGCATTGGTTTTTTTTCCCCTTTGTTTTCTCAAAGAAACAGACGAAAAACCTATTGGCTATTAGGTGCAATTAAAGGCATGTTGTACATGCCTAAACCAGCCAAAATATTTAAATAGTCAATTCAGAAGATTGCTGGGGCAATGTTCTGTAACAGCAGGTACAAGGAAGAACTGCTTATTTTTGGCTTGGACAGCTGTGTGAGACACTTGAAGCTACACTGACATAAATAATTAAACGTGTTAAGTGTAGAGTCCTAGGACCGAAAATGTGAGACTTAAGTCAATCACTTGTGGTTATTTCCTTTAGCTACCAATAGTATTTGGAACAAGGGAACGGGGGACTTGATTTGCCTGTATTAAACTTGGTTTTCTTTGTTGCCTCCAGAGGCTCCTGTCTTGCAGCCCCCAGTGACTCCGAGGGTGGCTTGCAGGATTTTGGGAAGCAAGCTCATCAGCTGCTGTCTGCAGTGGTCGCCCTGGATGAGAAGTTTGGGACTAAAAGGCCCATTCTGCTTCTCCGAGGGTCTGTAAGTGATAGTTGAACTCCTTGGATGTGTTCTGAGAGTGGAGGGGGCTGTTCCAGTGTCCCTCTCGATTGATCTACCAAACAATACGTGGGTTTACATCCATGTGCCTGTGTATATACCCTTTTTCTTGGGGAGATGGATATTTGTGTATATAGAGAGAGTTGTACTATCAGCAGTGAAGCTGCTCAGCACCACTTCCCCTACAACAAACAAGCTGATTGTCCTGAAAGTTTGTTATGAAAATACACTGCTTTGGTTATCTTGAAAGGAACAGCCTTTTCAGGACGAAGAACAAACGTCTTAACAGCTTAAAAATAGCTGGTTTATGTTTGAATAAAGCAAATGATTGCTTTCACTGTGGCTTTGTGCTGCTGGCTGACTTGGAGCAGTGAGGTTAGAAGTAGGATACTAGAATGAACGTAAAGGATAACATGTTTGAAATACAAAGTAAGAGGCTCACTGGAAATAAAAGCACAATAAGAGCAGAATCACTTTTTATGTTTACAAACTGAGGAGAGAAAGAAAGACCTGTAGTACTTGATAAAGCTGGGTGAATTATGTCCATTTTTAACCTTTTAATAAGACATTAAAGTTGCTTGCTGACACACAAGCATGTTGGGATAGAAATATTCTGTAACAGATTTTGGTGAATGACTATTCATTTATGAGGTCACTGGAGTAAGTGAAGCTTATGCCATATTTGCACTGCAAATCCAGAATAGCCTTTTACTGCCTACAAGAATAGCCTTTTCTGGGCTCTGAGTTCAGGGCCATAAAAACCCATCAGACAGAAGCTAATCAGCTTTTTTTGGACCCTGAACCATTGGTAAGATATGAGTAGATCAGCAATGTTTTAAAACAAACGAAAAACACTGCAATGAAGGCTGGAGGAGGAGGAGAAGTAGAGCTAACATGTGTAATGAACTTGCTTCTGGCTTGGTATCTGTGTCCTGGGATTTAAACAGGACTTGTGAATTTATTTTTACTGTTGTAGGCTCTTCTAAATCAAAAACTGAGTGGGTAACAGCTTCTGTTTGAACTGATGCTATGTTAGGTTGACCTCAAGTGGTTGAATACAAACTGCACTGGGTGACTTGATTTCTTTGCTGTGGATGGTTACAGGTCATTCCTGTAACCTCCTCCTATATGAAGGGAGATGTTTTAATAGTTCTGTGATGTAAGTGTAGGTTGGTGTGGGGTTTTAATGCAAAAGAAAATCGTGATCTATCCTGTCAGAAAGTGCAGGAGTGGATTAGATTAGAGGAAACTCCTCACTTTCCAGGGTTTTGGGTTGGGGGTTGTATTTAAAATTTGATTCCACAAGGACTGGACCAACATGATTCTTTCAAAAATTTCAGAACTCCCAACACTTGCCAGACCGGTTCCGAAGGCACCCCCTCTTTGGCAGTGGGAAAGAATGGCCGGAGAACTGGTGGAAACTGCTCTGCCAGCAGCTCATCATGGAAGGATTCCTCAAAGAAGTCTCAGGGCATAACAAGTTTGCAACTATTTGTGTGCTCACCCAGAAGGTACTTTTGGGTGTGAAACAACCCTTTGAGAGCTTCCCTGAGCTCTCAAATCCATGGCTAAGCCACACAGTTTTTCTTACAGGGTAGAAACTGGCTGTCAAAAGCTGGATCTGCTTCAAATCCAAGTCTTCTGTTACAGTCCAGTGAAGACCTGAATCTGCAGAGACCTTCTAGAAGGTAATTATGGCAGCTGAGCACTTCCTCACTAGCATCAACTCTGTCTCTGAAAGCTGCTTTTGGAGGTGGCGGGGTTGGACAGGAGAGCATGTGAAATTTTAGTTCTGCTTTCGCTTCTGGTTAAATTGAATAAAGAGTGCTGGCTTGGTCTTTCACAAAAGCAGAAAGAATAATGAACTGGAGAGTGCTGAGGCTTTGCTGCAACAGGAAGTAATATTAGAACAAAGCTCTTCAGTTCTGGCTGTAGGAGCCTGTTCTGGTGCCTACACAGAGTTGCTAATAAAGGTGATGATAAAGTACCAGTTTTCCTTTGCCTTCTAGTACACTTGTGACTCTTTCAGCTCTGTCTTCTAGAATTAAAAAAAATAGCTTATTATTTTACCAGTAAGCAATGCTGAAAGCTGTGTGCTTAGTGCAAACCAAAAAATTGGTACTAACTGGTTTCTCCACTAATGGGGTCTTTAAAATCAAAACTCTTTCAAGGGTTGTCATGAAAACTCTGTTTGTCACAAGAAACTTGAAATTGGTTTGCTTAGCGAAATGTTAATTTTTTATTTTTTTTTTTTAAGGGCAATGTGACTGTACAAATGATTTGGTCTGATTTTGATGAAGATGTAATTAATTTTATTCCAGCAGCAGACCTTTGCCTGTCCTCTCTGCGCAGCGCTCCCCAGGCACCAAAGGAACAGCACAGTCACCAGTCAAGCAGGTTTGTACCAGTACAACCCTCGTGCACTGCGATCCATCCTTGCTCATTTAAAAAAAAAAAAACCCTTGCAAACGAATCGTTAAAATTAATATTTTGCTGCTAACAGCAGCCTCAGTGAAAAGATGGTAAAGCAGCGTTTGTCTTGTTCTTCTGGTTTTTTAATAGATGTCTTTATATGAGATGTTTTCATATGAGAAAAAAGGTAAAACTCCTCCTAGAAGCAGTAACGCGACTAACAGGTACGGTATTGGAAACTGAAACAGAATTCCCTAACTCTGACTGTGTTAATAATAGGGATACTGCTTGCAGAGTGATCCTTAAAATGAGCATTCTCTTATGAAATGGCTGTGAAAATGTTTAATGCGTTTAAAAAAAAAAGGCAAGTGCCTAAAACTCTCATTATATTTCAAAACCTTGAGGTGTTACAACATTTAACAGTTAACATCACTTGAGGGCTTTGCCTTTCTACTGGTCTGGAGAAGACTATGACTAAGTTGAGGCTCCCTCAGGTCAAAAGAAATCAAATAACCTTTTGTAAAAAGCAGACCAAGTAATTTGTTTTCCTGGCTCATGTGCTGCTTCAGATTAAATGCACCTTGTATTTCTGAGTGGATTCCTCCTTCAGGCCACTATTCTGATGCTGGCAGATGACAGGAAAAGAGGCTGTGTCACTTAAATGAATAATTGCCACTGCAGCCATGGGAAGATGAATTATTTTAGGGGCAGCTAAAATCCAAATCAAGGGTTATTTTGTGCTGTGCTTAGGAAAGGATGCTCTTAGTCCAGCGTGTCTGCTAACAGATATAGCAGTATAATCATGGCAGTCTAATTAAAGGCAAACGTTCCTGAGTCTGGGAGCTGTGCTAATTCCACTTGGAGCACAGCAGCTGTGTCCCTGTCACTGATGGTTTTCAGGTTATTAGTGCTTTTTGCCAGGGTTAATGTTCTCCATGGGGAAAAATGTGAGGTGGGATGGCATCGGAATCATGTCGTGAGTGGACAAGTGCTTTTTGGAGCTTGTGTTTGTTAAAGTGTGTGAATAGACTGATCTAATGCCAAGCTTGCTTCACACTTCTGTCTTTTTGTTAGTACTTCAGGGCGTTCACCACTGAAATCTCCTTTGAAACCCCAAGAACCAGCTGTTTCATCCCGAGAAAAAGAGCTAGAGGTAAGGGTTTTCTTTGGGGGGATAGGGAGGATATCTCTGAATTGCAGTCAAACTGCAAACCACAGTTGTCCTGTGTTGGAGCAGCTGGCTTGGACAGCTCTTAAAAATGAGTTGTTTTGAATAAAAGTCCTAGAAGAGGAATTGAAATAGCTTAGGACAGGTTAAAGGATTGCAGGGGGTTTTGTGTATTAATGGAAAGATCAGGGAAGTGGATAACCTTTCCTCTTGTAGTAATTACACCTCTGAGTGATGTAGAGCTGCTTCATGAGAATTTGGCTCCCTTCTTCCCAGACTGCTCTGTATGGCAAGCTGCTGACTGCTAGACAGAAGGTAGCTAATGAGAAGGAAATTCCTCCAGCTGTCCTGGCAACCAATAAAGTCCTGGTGGAGATGGCCCGGATAAGGTAAAGCCAGCATGGAGATATGTTGTACAAATGGGGGAGGCTGCAAGCCAAGTCACAAATCCCCTTTCTGCTTCTCTTGGGAGAAGGGGTAAAGCATCCAAAGTGTCTCCCCCAGCTACTGAAAGGCATCGGACAACAATATTTTGGGAACGTGTATGTTGTTACTGCATGGAAGAGCTGGGGGCTTATGTGGGAGGTAGAGACAATTAAACATGTTTTGTGGTAAATTGGTTCTCCAAAGGATTAAGCAGCTAACTTGAAGCTTTGACTGTGGTCAAAGTTGCAGACATAAGGTTACAGTAATAATATTTTCAAGTTTTTATTAAGAGATCTGTGCTCCAAGTGTGTCCTTCACAGACACTTGATGTTTCCAAGTGTTGGCATAGCACATTCCCGTGGCTTTTTATTCTTCATCCCAAACCAGGCCTACAAGTGTTGAGAACGTGAAGAAAATTGATGGTGTGTCTGAAGCCAAGTCCACCATGTTGATCCCTCTCCTGGCTGAAATTAAGGACTTCTGCCGAGTAAATGACTTACAGGTATGACATACTTGAGGTGTCCACTACTTTGGCAAGAGCCTTGTGGTATTTTGGTCTGCAACTATGGGACTCCATCGAGTCATCTTTATGCTTTACAAAAAAGCATTATGATCTAGGAATGGGAACCAAAAGCATTCTTGGTTTTATGGTTGTTTTTAGTAAATCTGTGTTGAGAAAGAGTTTAGCTCAAACAGAGGAGTTTTCCATGCTAAGCAACAGACTTGAATGCCACAGTTTGTTCTGATGGAGTAGTTTCACATGGAATGAGCAATACCTAAGAAGATGTGTTGACCTGGACACTTTTTTTTTTTTTCTGCCTGGTTTTCTTTTCCAAGTCCCTTGGACAGCCTCATGCTTGTTTTAAGAAGATGGGAACATGTGGCTGTCCATCTGGATTCCCTCTTTTCTTTGTTTGTAGAACATTTGAGTTTGGGTCAAAACCAACCTCCAGAGAGGTGAATGATTCTGTTAGTGTTACTTATTCAGGTAGCTTCAGATAATGGAAGGGTGACTCGTTGGTTGTCACTGGGATATAATACTTTTTATTTTACTTTATCTCACTTAGGCTGATGTTTTCCCCACATCTGCACCTAAAGATCAGAAAGAAGCATCTCCCTGGAAGTGTGCTAGAGCCCTTTCTCCCTCAGAGCACGTCACATATATCCTGTTCCAAGAGAAAAACTTGTCTGTGGTAAGCTTTTCCCTCTGGAGGCCCTTTACTTTGAAAACTAACAGCTTTGCTTTGCCCCTCCCAAGGGTAAACATTGTCAGATGGTCCCTTAGTTAAGTGTGCCTAAGGACAAATTAACAACAAATACTTGTACAATTATTAATGGGCAACTTGATGCTCTGTATCCACTAATTCTGATGATTACATGCACACTGTGTGTTCCCTGGGGAGAAATGAGTAGAAGCTTGAAACCTGGGTTTGTTTTGAGGAGTACAAGACACCAGTTGGAAATCTCTCCTTGAGAAGTACAAGTTTGGGTCAATGAAGTTTGAGATGTTCTTCTTCAAGGCAAATGCTTTAAGAGAAGAATTCAACATGTGAAAGTGAGGGGGGGATTTGTTTTGGTGCTGTTATCCATGTCCTGCATGGATGTTGAGTATTGTGTGGACCTCTGGAAGGTCAGGTGCACCACAGCTGCTTAGTCTCAAAATTCAAGGTGAGATCTTGCACTTAAGCTGTGAAATAGTAGCTTCAAGAGAAAAACCTTCTTTACAAGCTGGAAAAGAAATCAGGCAACTGTGAGGAGTAATGCAGTGTTTTGGGGAGCTTTGTTGTGCTGCTGTGTGCTGGTATCTCCTGATTGCTTTTTGGGAATGGGAAGTTGCCAGGCTTTTGGTTGTGCTTCAGACCATTCTGCCACGTTGATCCCTTCTGCCTTTGTTTCCCCAGAGGGCTATAAGTGAGTGCAGATCTCTGCCTCTTGCTGTGGTTGGCACTCAGCTGCTGCAGGCCATGAAAGCTGGCTTCCCTGTCAGCCTGGAGCGAGCAGGATTGACTCCTGAAGTTCAGCGGGTCATTACTGATGTTATCCGTAATCCTCCGGTTGACTCAGGTGAGTCATATGGAAAAGACTGAGCATCCCTCTTAAATCTATTTACTCAAATGTTTTGGGGGAAAAAAAACAACAGCCTGACCAAGTAGAACTGGCATCCTCAGAAAACACACTGAGAATTTATCCCAGATCTTATGAGTCTAACTCATACATGGTTTTATTTTCTTATCTTTTCCATGCCTTAATCCATCCTATGCCTTAATAAGGGACAACCAATGTGTATTATTAGAGCATAACTGAATAAGGGGCAAGAAGCTTAAAAACCAATCAATATTGTGTTTATTTTTTTTCCCAGACACAACCAAAATTCAAGTAATTAGAAAACTTGTTCCTGCAAATATTGAGCTGTATCTCATCAAGATGACAATTGCACTATTGGAGAAAGAGGACAGAAATAAGTCTCAAGGTGGCTTAGGCATCAAAAGGAGGTTGGTGTGGCCAGAAGGGCAGCAGGAAAAAACAGGAGCTGATCAAGCAAGCAGGGAAGGTGCCTTGTGGAATAAAACACAGGTTAGTAAAAGCAGGTATAAAACTGCTCTTGTGTATAAGAATGTTTCCTTTGTAGGAGCAGACTTAACAGCCCTTTGCTGTTTCCAGCAGTGCTTAGTGTCTCATCTTCCTAATCCATCTCTCACTCAGTTTTGAGTAGAACTGCTTTCATCTCCTCAGAAGAATGCTCAGAGCAGAAACAGAGGATTCTTTTTGGAAAAGTGTTGACCTAGGACGAGGTCAGACCTGTGCAGCTTAGCTATGACTTGTCACACACATTCCAAGTTCTTCCCTGCCTGAAAACTTGGATAAGCTGGATCCCTCATAGCCACCAAATCCAGGCCATGCCCTTGCCTTGCTTCTGTATATTAGTACCTGATCACCAACCTGATGTGGGAAGCAAAAGGCAAGGCCAGCCAGTAGTCTCTGTCTTTGGATTCCTCTGTTTAAAACTGCTGAGCGTAGCCCTGATAACAAGTGTCATGCCATTAGCCTGACTCCTCAGGGACAAATCTTGGGAAATAAGGAGCTCTTTGTTGCTTTATGAGCAAGTCCAGGATAGTCTGAGCTCTTCACTGGCCTTGGTGTCCCCCAAGTCCCACTTCAGCACCTTGTACAAATGGCACCCTGCACTGAGTGGCTCCTGGTAGGAATGGTAAAAAAAAAACAAACAGACAAACTGTGCTGCTGCTGCCTGTGCCGGGAGTTCATGTCTGTTCCTTACACGTTTTTGGGCTGACTGGCTCAAACAATTTTTCAAGCCTTGGTATTTTGCCAAATTGATTTTTCTTGCATACCTTAGTGCTATTTTCTTTCTACAATATCTGTGTCTGAGCCTTCTCTTTCCTGCAGCTGACCTCCTGGCACTCCAGTTGCCTGAGCTCTAATGACACTTTTTCCTGCTGCTGTTAGCTCCTGGAGCTAATAACAGAAATAACATGCCATTAGTAATCAAATTATTATTGTACAAATGAGTAGACTGCAAATCCGAAAGCTAATCCAAACAGTCTTTATTTACTTCTTCAGAAAATATCCTGGTTCTAATAATTCCCTGTAGCAAGCAGCTTTTAAATCTGTTAATGGATGTTCTTGGATTTGAACAGCCTGACACTGCTGCTGCTTTTACAGGGTAATTGGATCAATCCAGCATCCAAGGAAGGAGCAGAGAAAACCCATCTGCACACGGTGCCTTTGGCTTCAGTAAACAGATGTTCTTACTCTAATAAAGCATGTGGTAGACTTGCCATTAGTGTGGATTTTGGTAACACAGGGATGTGTAGCTGATCCAGAAATCTCAGGGTGGCTCTGCCAACCTGTGACCAAGCAGGATCACGTAAAAAAATGTTAACATCTCCGTGCCCACTGTGCTGTTGTTAACTGACACTTCGGCTGTAAAAATGCGTTCGAACTTGAATAACACAACTTGCTTCCTTTCTGTCCCATGTGAAGGGTGTGGGGAGTGTGGATGGCAGCCAGGCAGGGAGCAGAGGGGCAGCAGGCCCCCCGAAGCCCATCACTGTGACCTCCTCTAACCCGCCTGCCCTCGACCCTGAGGAGGATGAGCTGTTTGCTGACTCTCAGCCCAAGGTGAGACTGCCTGTAGCACAGCCCAGACCTGCTGATTCGTGTGTGGATCTTCAGCAAACCAAATTACCAGCTTCTGTCTGCGTTCTTGACTGTGCCTAAAACCTGACCACCCCACTTGTCTCATTGATATCCTTGTTGCAGTGATGCCATATTGCTTTTATTGCCCTGGCTGTGCCTGAATATGCCACTTAGACATCAGCACCCTGTTACAGGACCCTTTTTTTTTTTCCTCAGCATATCTCATCAGCTATCTCATGGCAGATGCTTCCAACATTTTAAGAGGACATTTGATTCCTTTTTTCTCTTTCAGGTAGAGGGTTCTGAGACTATGCTCATCACACTTAGAATTTTTTCACATTTTCAGTTTTTTTCACTGGTGTCTATGGAAACAAAAGCTGTATGAGGAGACATGAGTGGGTTTATTGGAAAAGGAGCTTGTGTCTCTGAACAGGAACACTTGCTCTACCACTTGCTTCAGTTTGAAGCTGGATATTGCTGTGAGTGCAAGTATTTTCCAGTCTTGGTTCTCCCCACTGTTAGAGTTTGATTCTTAATCCCTCAGTTACTTGAACGAGGTATTGAAATTAAGGCATAACTCTTCCAGGAACAATTTAAACAGCTCCTGTCTCCAGATGAGCATGAAGTTGAGGAGTAGAGCTGTGTAACTGAGACAACCTGTTTACTGTGTGTTTCCTTCCATGTTTATTAATTTCTTTCCAGAACTCTCATTTTCCTCCCAAGAGGAAGGTGCCAGAATGGTTTGGGACCTCAGCAGCAGCAACAGTTCTACCTGTAACCCAGACCAAGAAATGCAAAACGGAAACCAGAAAAGGGATTTTCAGCTGAACGGGGAAATCAAGATGATCTTTTTTTTTTTATATCATGAGCATTATCAGCATGGCCTCTTGCCTCCTTATAGGGGGGGTTAAGTGCACCTATCCCACTCTTTCTCTCTTCCCCCTCCCTTATGCTTTTTTCACTGTGTGAAATCCGATATTAATTAAAAATTATATCTATATATATGTAAATAAGTAACTTCGTGTGTGGGGCGAGAGGGTTAATGGCGGGCGGGCCTGCGTTGCCATGGCGACGCCCCGCCCGTTTCCGGGGCGGTGCGCGCGCGGGGGCTGCCGGGAGCGGCATGGCCCGCTAGGCGGCGGCGGCGGCGCGCGGGTAAGGGGGGGCGCGCGGAGGGGACCGGGACGGGAGCGGGGACTGGGACGGGGAGATGATCGGGGGAGGGAGACGCGGGCGGCTTTCCCAACCTCCTGCCCGCGCGTATCGGGGCAGCCGGGCGCCCTTCGGGCCGGTGGTTTCCGGCCGCGCTGCCACATTGTCCCCTGCGCCGCTTCCCCCCCCCCCGCTAACGCGGGCGGTGGGTGCCGGTGGCCGCCTCTCCCGCACCCCCGTGGGCGCACTCAGCAATCCCATTCTCCGCCCCTGGGGTCCCGGTGGTGCTCTGCCACCTTAGTCCTTGTGCTTCTAAGTCCTCGCGCAGCGGGAGGAGGATGGGAACAAGAAATAACCAGCTCCGTGAGGCTCCGCGGGGAAGCGGTCCCGGCACCGAGCCTGGCAGAGTTCAGGGAGCCTTTGGACGACCCTCTCGGGCACACGGTGGGGTTCTTGCAATGCCCTGCGCAGGGCCGAGTTGTACTCGACCCTTAATGCGTCTTTTTCAACTCGGCACGTTCTGCGATAAACAGATGCCTCCGCTCTTAAATACCTTGTTGACCCGGACACCTGTCTCTGGCCTCTTTCCCGTGGCAGAGCCATGGATCCCAGCTTGCTCAGGGAGCGGGAGCTGTTCAAAAAGCGAGCCCTCTCCACGCCGGCGGTAGAGAAACGCCCGGCGCTGTCCTCGGACTCCTCTGCCTCCAAGAAGAAGAAAGCCAAGGTAGAACAAGGGGGCTCCTCCAGCTCGAAACAAAACTCAGGTGGGTGAGGATCTGCTGTGTGGCAGCTGCTTGGTGTTTCCCACTGCCTGCCTCTTAAGCTATGGTTTATTAATGTGAATAACACCACATCTGTGAGTATGGTTGGTGGCTGCTGCCATTCTTTCTCTTAAATAAGTGCTTTTTCTTAAGGAATTTGCTTGCACGATGTGAAAAAAGACATTCCCTACAGTGCATATGTGTTAAGCCTCATTCTGGTGACTTGGATGAATTGCTGCTGCCAAAGTAATTCATGTGAAGCTGGGCTTTGGTTTGTGGATTTTGGTGCTTGCTGGACAAGCAGGAACAGCGATTTCGTTCATTTTCTCTGTCTTTGCTATGTGAGATGGGGCCTGGAGCAACCTGGTCTAGTGGAAGGTGTCCCTGCCCATGGCGGGGGGTTGGAAGTGGATGAGCTTTAAGGTCCCTTCCTGCTCAAACCATTCTGTGATTCTATGGTTATTTCTGGCAAGAGAGCAGCTAAAACGTTTAGCAAACTGTAAATTGAGGGGTATCCATGCATGGGATGGGTTTTGCAAGGTACATCTTGTCTGGCTTGCGTGTTGTAATTAGCAGTTGTCCTTGTTTTACCTGGGAGCCTCCAGAGGTTTCTGCCTGCTTTGCTCAGGAGTTGCGTCGTTTCCCTGGGATGGTGGCACTGGTAATGCATGTCTCAGTATCAAATAAGAAGTTAATAAAGCAGCACCAAAATAGTGGCAGCATGTGGAAAGTGCACTGGGGAGAGGATTTGCTCTGAAAGCGGTGGCAGTTCTTAATTGCTCTCTAAAGGTCCGATCAAACGTGAGGAGTTACTAAAAGCACAAAATATCCTGTTGTGCAAGCACATGAGTTTGCACAACACGTGGCTCTGTCTTAGACTCTAAAAGAAATGACGGAGCTTAAAACAATGGAGAAAAAAGTCAAGGATGGTGGGAGGAGTCAAGTATCTTCTGTCTGAGGGGAAGAGCAGGGAGTGTGAGTCTGTATTTGCAGCTTCTCAGGCCCCAAATAAACTTTATCAGCCAGACATGCTAAAATAAATCAGGGGAGGCCAGTTTTCCATCCATCCCTTTGCCATGCTCTCCAAATAAAATAAAATTCCAAGTGGGCTACCCTAAGCTGTGTCTCCTGAGCGAGAGCATTTAGCAGGGAAAAAGGAATGGGGAGGCATGAAGAGGGTGGAGGGTTCAAATATGAGTCTGATCTGGAGGACTGGAGCAGATGAAGAAGCTTTAATTTTGTTTCTGTGGTTTTGTGGGTTGAGAGTTACTTTGAGTGCTTTTGCGGCTGTCAGACAATGAGCTTACACAAACAGGGACACAGTGTGGCTGGGAGGAACCACACTTGATCTTTTATGCTGCTGGCTTCCTTCCAGATAGTATCAGAAAGGTTTCAAGGTTTCTGTTAGATTTTTATGCTGCAGAGTCCAAATCCTTTGCTTCAAAACCCGCTTTATATTTGAATTGTCAGACTGGCAGGTGCCTGTTGGCATGTGGAGGTGTCAAGGGTGGGTCTGGGGAGGTGGAATAAAGAAACAAACCTCTCCAAAGAAACAAAAGTTAATATGATCAGTCCTAGTTTTGTTGTGTAGTGACTACAAAGATGATAAATGTGTGTTGCACTGATATGTAACACCCTCAGAATCCTTGCTCTGTGATTCTGTGACTCAGAGAACCTGCCCTGGTCACTTTTTGGGGGAGGAGAGGTGTGAAGATCTTGCTAATCTTCAGATGACTGCATAGCTAAATCTGGCCCCTATGTGAAGACTGGCTCTAACCTTCCCACTGTTCCTACAGTGATTACTGTGGTGTGATTACTATTGTTATTTAAAATCCTTATTCCAGCAAGTTACTTGAAAAAATTCAAAGCTGCCTTGTTTATTCAGTTCAGATTTAGTAACTGCAAAATAAACGAAATAGATCCAAGCTGTTTGTTCCATTTTATTAATGAACAGTAAGTCATGGCTGTGGTCTTTATCTTAAGACCTTTGTCTTGGTGGTCTTTGCCAATGCTAGTCCAGAGCCGAAATCTCCAGGGGCTGTTTCATGGGAAAGAATCATCCTGAGTCTCTAGGGCTGTGCAAGGGGAGACTTTTGCCTTCTGTTCCTTGTGCAGACACCCATTCACCTTTGTAGACCTGGGGAATAAATAGCTGGAATGGGTCCCAGGGTTTGTCATTCCGTGTGCTTCTCGGGAGGGCGTAAGAACGCGGTGCCAGCGCAGCAGAGGCCGACCGTGGTGCTTCCTGCACGCTGCCTTCCTGTGTGCAGCCATGGTGGGCACCTGGTGGGAATGCTGCAAGTGTCCACAGCGTTTTCTTTCTGGAAAGAGA
Organism: Pipra filicauda; assembly: GCF_003945595.2. Classification (NCBI taxonomy): domain Eukaryota; kingdom Metazoa; phylum Chordata; class Aves; order Passeriformes; family Pipridae; genus Pipra; species Pipra filicauda. Next base: position 46,793 of record NW_024104855.1, on the reverse strand, counting down.
AGTGCCAATTAATTCAGTGTATCCCAATGGCTACTCTGGGCCTCTCTTGAGCCGGTCACTGGTTATTCCAGGCTGATGCTGCCGCACGCAGCAGAAGGTCGTGATTACCACCGCTGATGTCTTCATCATAAGTCTTGGCGTGGATCCTAAATTATCTTGTACTTGGGGCATGAGCTTCCATTAATTGTGCTTATAGTTGGATTTTTATCTCAGAGTGTTCTCTGCACGTGGGGCTGGTTCTGGCAAAGCTTCACTGTTGCAAGAAGCGCATCTGAGATGAACGGTTGCAGCGGTCATTGTGTTGTTTTGTGGCTGCAGAAGGGAGTTTGCTTCTCCAGGTGAATCACTGGACTAGCTGTGCTGGTTTGCAGTGCCCTGGGTGTCTGGCGACTCCATCTCACCAACCAGGAGCAGCACAAGTCAATTAGCATGTCTTCCACTGTGTCCAGATCTTCTGGAGCTTAGGCGTGCTCGCCCTGAGAGAGGGAGTTGATGCATTAACAAAAAAAAGAGGTAATTATAGGTACTGGCCATAGCACAAAGGAATTTCAGACGTGGTGGACTGTGAGGTCACTTTTTTTTTGCCATTTAGGTGGGTTTGTTTCCCTCCTGGCAGGACTTCAGTTTGCTGCCAGACCCCCTGTAGTGCTGTGGTTGCCACAGAGGCAGCAGCCTTGGGGCAGAGGAGTGTCCCTGTTTCTCCTCAGCAGTGGTACCACTGCCGTAGGATTTTGTGGAAAGGGGCAGATATTCTGAAGGAAGGGGGTTTCTCAGGTCTCGACACCCAGAAATTGTTGACCAGGTTGAATATGGAATAAAGGGAGAACAGTTCTCTGGAACTGGAGAACTGGAGGAGAGGGAGAGGGTCAAACTACCACAGGAGGTTAGAAAAGACCATGTTAGGGATACATTTCACACTGGCTTAATTTTCCACCCGCCACTGTCTCTTCTAAAAACAAGAAACCTATAATAAGAAGTGCTGCCAAAGGCAAGAATTCACCTAGTGCTGTCCTGTCTGAGGGGTCTCTTGCCATCCACACCCTTCTCTCCCATGTCTTTTCTCACCCCTGGTCTGTCTGTCCTGTCTCTGTGCAGTTGACTTGGTGGGATGGCACTGCTGTGTCTTTGCAATGTGTGTGATCAGACTGTTGAGCATTTTTATAAACGTTTTCTCCGGTTAAGCAACACAGATTTATGCACATGAGGCAACATTTGTTCAGTCAGGTAGACAAAATTCTATGCTAGTCACTCAATATAAACAGCAAAAGTTCATTTAAAACCAAAAATCTTTTCTTCCCCCATAACACTGCAACAGATTGTCCTTCTGCTAAACACTTGGAAAGCCTTTGCCAGTTGTTCCAGTTCACATCCAGAGATAAAATTACAACCTGTTATATTTAAGACCAAATCAAAAAAGCACGTGACTTGCTCATTTGTAAGGTACAAGAGGCTTCATTCACGGTGTCAAACGTTCTCCAAGTGCTGGTGCTCAGTCCCTCCTACACCACCTCTGTTTCACGCTTCCTGAAGCTGTTCAGCATGGCTCTGACAGGATTGGGTTCGTTCTCCAAGTCTTTCACAGTCTTGTTTTTCACACAGCAGCAACAGTCCAGCAGTTCATAGAGGAAAGCCAGCACCACCAGAGAAACCACAGTGAAGATGAATATGATCAGGATAACAAAGCAGGCAGTGTTCCAGTTGTCATGGAAAGGGTAAATTTTTTGCACCTGGAAGCCCAGATACTGGGAAATGGACGTAGTCTCGTTCCAGTGAGTGCTGTTGAGGGTTGCCATTCTTCAGGAGTTGTCTTAGCGTGCTCGCCGTCACAGATTTGGGGGCTGAAACACAAAACCAAAGCTGTTGAGGACTGTCAGTCAAGGACACGCTGTGATTTTTTTTTTTTTATCACAAACTATAAGAACTTCAGCTCAGACTAAGTGCTCACACCTCCTACAGCCATGGATGGTTGCATGCTCATGTTTGCTCACAGAAGTGTCACACTCCAAATGCACAACTTTGCGATTGGTCTGGAACGTTTATTTCGGCAGTGTCTGCTCTGTGCAGGCATCACATGGTGTGAGTTATTCAGGAATGAGGGAGCTTGGCTTCTTTATTTAAGTTCTGTGCACAGACAGAAAAGTTACAAAGAAAATTTTCAAGGTGTACAGTGGTTTCGACCGCTGGAAATCCCATTTGTGCTGCCGTGGTCATTGGGATTTATACCAAGGAAAACCCAACCCTTTCTGAGGAGTTCTGATTTCTTATTTTCAGCTCTGGGGAAGGAATGTCTCCCTGGCTCCAGTGCTGTGTGTTTGCACTCAGCAGAAGAGGCTGCTTGGGGATGTGGGGAGAGATGAAGCAAAAGTTGGCTTTGGTTTATAAATCTGCCTTTGGTTTATAGTCTTATGTAGTAAGAATTGTCCAAGGAGCCACAGTAACTCCTGGTTGCCTGTCATGGTGTGCTGTAGGATGTCATAATAACCTTTGAATCCCTCAGGCAATTTAAAACTGGGTGTGGGAGAAAGAGATGGAGTCAGATCTCTGTACTTCCTTGAGGAAATAGCCAGGAGTTTTTAGGTGGAGCATGGTGATGGAGGTGTGTACTAAAGCAGCTGACTTTAAGCAGCCTAAGCACCTGTCCTCATTTCTGTGGAATTATTTAAAAAAAAAAAAGGTACATAGTGAAAACTAGGATGATGCAGCCCAACCAGCTTGCTATCTGTGTCTTACTTTTATCATTCAAATATTATACATTTTGTTCTTTGTCCTTCTGTCTTTAATGGATTTAAATTGAAACAGAACACCTTTGGGGTTGGGAAGGTACCTGGCATTAGCATTCCATACAGACATTTACTGGAGCAGTTGCAGTAACTTACTGTTTCCTCTGTTAAATCTGTAACTGAATACACAAATTAGTAATTGAATATACAAAGTATGACTGAGATGGGTAGGATTAACGAAACTGTTTGTTGGTGGTTTTTTCTTAAACAAAAGTTTACAGAGAGCAAACCCAAACTAAAAATACTCCTGAGTTGAGTCAGGTCCTGGCTTGATTTGGTCACAGTCTGGGAAGGAAACTGTTTGGGGCTAAAAGTCAGGAGGGTTTTTAAAGGGGTGACCTGAAGACTTATTTGAAAATTTGTGAGAGAGAGGGAGGGCTGAGTAAAAGGATTTGGAGTCCCCTTAGAGGAGTAGTTAAAATAACTAGGATTTAATTGTGTAGTTTAAATGGCAAGAGGATATTCTTGGGAAACAAAGCAGTTTTGTTTCGAACTTTGTAAACAGATTTCTAAGACTGAGGGTTTTGCTGGAATCTGTAACATGTAAGTTTGCTCGTTCTGTAAACACATGGGCACAAAAATGAACTGTTCATGTGATGCAAAATTTACTATTTTTAGTATTTTTTCTCCATCTTGGGCACGGCATGGCTGGCCAGGCACAGTGCAGCATCCACCCCCCTTCCCACTCCACAGCCACCGTTAGGGCACACTCATCTTTAATCCAGGAGGTGGAATTTAATGCCTTGCTGGAGGTGGTTTGTGCCCCTTGAGGATGATGATGATTTCCTTAGATTTGAATAAAGCAAGGCAGATAAAGATTAGCTACTCATAACTGTAATTATTAAAATACATGACTGAAGTAGCTGTTGCTGGATGTTCAGAATTACCACAGCACTAAGGTTAATGTCCTTGAAAGCTGTCAAAAATGGGCTGTTTTCCTGCAGTTTCACTTATTTTGTAAGGACACAGTTCAAATACACATCATCAGCCAGTCTGATTTGAAATCAAGCCTAGCTATTATATGTACCCAAAATGCAGGGAGTTAAATATTTAATGAACTGGTTCCTCTAATATCTGTACTGGGTTTTAATTTAAAAGCATTACCATCTTTAGGCACTGCAGAGGAGCAGCTTTATTTGAAACCGTATTCATGGAGCAGAGGGAAATGACTGGCAAAAAATCCTTTTAATGCAGTACTGGGGAAGTCCTGTTTAAGCAACCACTGAAAAGACATCTTGAGGTAAAAGCATTTACAAATCTCAGATGGGCTCTAACCTGCCCGTTTGCCTTGTGGCTGCTCCGATATTCCAAAGGTAATAACACGCGACGGGATTTTCACCCTACCCCGATATAACACATTTCTAGAACACGTTTCTCCCACATCCACGCACACAGACCTCTTTTAGGCAGCCTAATTTACGGAATACCCCCTGGGAGGTAGCATTTCTCACGTTCCAGGTCGAGCTGTCTTTTGTTTTAAGGAAAAGCCTTTCTGGCGTTTCTCTAAAAACATATAGAATCAATCACGGGCAACGTGAGGCTGCAGGAAACGAGCCACCTCCCCTGCAAGGGTGAAATCCATTTTGTTTACTGAATCTTGGCTGCTGGTGTTAGCTTTGCTGTAAGATGGAGTGGTCATCAATTTTCCATTAGTGCACAGATGGTGAAAGTGCTTGTCTGATCGTGCAAGACAAGCTCCTCCGCGTTCAGCGGGATTAAACCCTGCTCAAACCCAGGGAAAAAATCACCCTGATTCCAAGCAGCTTTTGCAGGTTCGTAGCTTAGAGGCATATTTTCTTTCAGTAATCGAGATAAACCTAAGAGAACGTTATAAAATGATACACACCTACCTCTCAGTGAAAGGATGCTGCGAGAGCGCCGTTCTGGTCCCTTTTTTTAGTGCAGCCTTATGGCACAGCTAAGATGGAGCTTTCCTACCATTGGCCGGAGCACGATGCTGCTGACAACTTCCTTTGTGCTCATTTGCATCGAGCCCTCAACCCCAGCAGCAAATCATTCATAAATATGACTCTTACAGTCTGGAATAAGAAACAGAACCCTCCCCGCCCCTGTTTTTTGGGACGCGGTGAGCTCCAGAGCGTGCTGGGAGTGCAGCGGTGGCCACGACCCTGCTTTGCTTTGTGCTGGAGTCAGCCATCAGACCGTGACGTTTGAAGTGTTAATATCTGCAGATTTCCAGCCTCCCCGTGTGCTTAGATTCCCCTGTCGTGAACTGTAGCAGGCTGTAGCCAGGCAGATTAAACAAGATAATCTTCCCGATTCAATTGACAGAATAAAGACATGATGGGTTGTCTTAACTGTTTGTGTTACCTCTGAATTTATTTTAATCACTTCACTGTTTGAAGTTACACATATGATTTTTATCTATTTATAAAATATCCTGCATAGACATTAATTTTTAATGTTAAAAGGGAACCCTGCGGGGGAAAATCCCTACGGGATGTCTTTTCAGAGGAAGCTGGCTTTTGTTTTTCTCCCTTTTTTCAGTCTTAATTTAGTAACCAGAATAAAACGTTCTGCAGCAGTTGGAGTTACACTGATTCTTCTATGTTAATTTTAGAATTGTTGTGCTATGTGAAGCCTCTTAACACAATGTCAGCTACAGAATTCTGTTTTTTTTCTCACCCTCCGCTGATTTTTCCACGGAAATAGTAGGAGCTCGGTATCTTTGAGATACCTGTTGTCCTGTCAGATGTGCTTAGAAATTACCAGTGGATTAAAAAATTCCCGTGGTGACGAAGAGATGTTCTTTTCCTGGAGTAGCTGAAACTCCCAAAAGCTGTTGCCATTAGGTTTGAGCAACCCTGTGCTGGTAAATGGGCCTGTGGCTTGTGATAGTGGTTTGTGGATATTTGTGTTCAATGTGCTGTGCTAAGAGCTGAAGTTAATGAAATGGTCATTAACGACCTTGCAAGAATTTTTGAAACAACGTGATAAAGATTTGACAACAAAGGGGATTCTGAGTTGTTGTTCCAGTGGTGTAACACACCAGGTTGAAACACACCAGGTTGAATTGTTTTGAGTTTATAGAGGTCTGTTTAATAAATTTCTCCACTACAGCTACTTTAAACAGTAAACAAATTAAAAAAAAAAAATCACAGCCTTCCTTTACCTGCTGTGTAACCATTGAATGCCTTCTGGGAAGAAGGGAAACTTTCTGCCCCCATCTCAGCTATCTCAGTAGAGCCAATGCAGTGCATTATTTCAGCCTGGATTAATGTAGTGTAAATGATTATGGGATGTTAAGCCACCGAATTAAACATGTTCTCTTATGGTCATAACGCTGCAGTCACTTGCTGCTGTCTTAAAGGTCAAGTCCCAGGGAACTTTTTATTTGTGGAGCTCTGCTCAGAAATGTTCCAGAGCCGTGTCCACCGACTGGATCTGGATCAACACGTGTGCTAGGACAGAATCCCGAGGGTGTCTGCTCCTGCCACACACCTTTCTGTCAATAGATGTCATTCTGAAACCTTCTGAAAGTAGAGTGAGAAGGAGACAGAGCTCAGAACCAGCAGGGTGGTGTTGAAGCATCGTTAAATTGTTTGTTTTTTCCCTTTGTAGATCACAGCAATGGATCATTTAACTTGAAAGCCCTTTCAGGAGGCTCTGGCTACAAGTTTGGAGTCCTTGCTAAAATAGTGAATTACATGAAGGTATGCTGTTTTGGTGTAAAACTACCGTGTTTTTAAATACTTTGATTATTTATTCTCCCGTGGTAGCTGAAAGATGCTGAATATTTCAAACTCCAAAATTCTTTAACTGCAAGAGTGAGAATTTCAGGAAACTGCTTGTTAAATTTGAAGTGCTGTCAGTGAACAAAATTGTCAGCACATTGTTCCATTACTGAAATCCTAATTGTCCCAGGTCACTTTACTACCAGGGTGATGGGTTTTGCTTGCAGGAGTTGCAAGCTGCTGTCAGCTTTTAGAATTCATGACCTATTGATCAAGATGAACGTGTAATTTGGTGCCGATGTTAGTTACTTTATGATAATTGAGTTGCTGAATAAAGTGATTACAGAGCTCTAATAGATCCTGTTTGCTTTTCCAGACTCGGCACCAGCGGGGTGATACACATCCATTAACCCTTGAAGAGATTTTGGATGAAACACAGCATTTAGATATTGGACTCAAACAGAAACAATGGTTAATGAGCGAGGTGAAGAAAACATATGTTTAGATTTTAATTAAAGGATTATGATAAACCTGAATCATACACATTTATTTAATTTCAAGCTCTATAGATACGTGTTCCCTCTTTAAGAAACTACTTACATTCACATCAATGTGAATCTTTTATCTCTCTGCATAGTAAAACTAGGATGGTTCTACCTAATACAGACTGTAGCATTCCTTTGTTCTGGGGAACAGAAACCTCCACTCTGGCAGTGGTGTTTGTGAGGGAAGCTTGGCTTTGCTGAAGTCTTTCAAAAGGTAGCTCCAGGTTGCTTCCAAAATAAACCAGAATATCAAAATGGAACGAAAAAGCTCCTCCCAAGAAGCATATATAAAATTATCCCTGTACTTTTGCCAGATGACAACAGGTGAACAAATACCCTGCAGCACCCAAGTTGGGTACCTTCTCTGTGTTGAGATGAATTATGCCTAGGCATAATTAAATCCAAGGATTTAAAATAATTTTCATCTCAAACCTCCAACCTTGGAGCTGTAAAGTGTGGCTGATATGCTTAAAACCACACCAGAATAAAACTAATGAGCATATGCACTTTTTCAAAGTTTAAAATTTCTGTCTCTGTTACAGGCTCTAGTCAACAACCCGAAAATAGAAGTTGTGGATGGGAAGTATGCTTTCAAACCCAAGTACAACTTGAAAGACAAAAAGGCTCTGCTCAGGCTCTTGGACAAGCATGACCAGCGAGGCCTGGGAGGAATCCTTTTGGAAGACATCGAGGAAGGGCTGCCCAACGCACAGAAAGCTATAAAGGTGAGGAGCACGTGCAGTTCAGCCAACCCAGCCAGTTATTCTACATCTTACATAGTTTGTCATGCCTTTTTATAGCACAAGACTTGCATCCCCAAGTCTGAGACCTTATGCTTGGAAGTGAAGTGATTTTGAGTTGCTCTTTTGCATTTGTTTTCGAGGCTTTAGGGGACCAGATCATCTTTGTTAATCGCCCTGATAAGAAGAAAATTCTTTTCTACAACGACAAGAGCTGTCACTTTGCTGTGGATGAAGGTGGGTGCTGGTTTTTAGGTAGGTTTCCCTGGCAGTTGGTTTGAACTCATCTGAAGCAGCTCTGGGTATAAGCAGTTTTCAGGCGTGGCAGTCTTTTAAGGTTGCTAATGAAATATTGGGTGTATCCAGATGTCAGGAGAATGTTTATATTATCACAAGGCTAACAAAAGCAGCGAGTCCAGGGGTAATATCCTCTGGTTTATGATGGATACATTGGAATGTGGCATCAGGAATCCAGCAGTTGTCTTCAGGGGTAGCGGAACATGGGACTAAAAACCACCTGACTGTGACTAAAATGGCATCTAACGTTTTGCTGTGTGAAGGACAGCCAAAAAAAACCCCAAAGAATGGCTTGTGGGTGCAAGTTTTTTGTTGTTTTTTTTCCCCAGTTAATTAACCATGTGCCTTTTATTGGTGAATGCAGCAAAAAGCCACTAATGGAACAGAAGGAGGAAGCAAAGAGGGAGGAGATGTAAGCAAAATTCCTGAAAAGGGGTAGTTTACAGCTGGGAGGAACGAGAGCACAGATGTGGGGTAGTGCTGCTGCCCAGAGCTGGGGTAGATTTTGGACTTCACAAGTGCAGTGTGTGTTTTCTGTGTCACAAATAGTGGTAAAATCCTCTGGTGCAATTCTGTGCTCAGAAATTAATGACAGAAATCAGGGTGTATTCCAGTAATGACAATTATGCCAAAATCAGGTGCCTGTGAGTGCAGAAAGGAGGGGACAGTCTGTGTCAGAAGATTTTACTCTAAATGACTCAACAGCACTGGACACTTTGTTAATTTATTGTTCTGGTAACATGCCACATAAAGCCACTGCATTGTATAAATATAAAGTAGACGTGACATCTTAAGCATTTAAAAATATAAAAAATGCTTCAAGATGTTGAAGTGAATCTCCTTAAGTGGTAATTTCTGTCGTTTCTTGATAATGGCAGCAGAACTATATGTGAAATGCAGAATGCATTCACTGGGGAATTTCTGACTCCCAAATGCTTAGGAGTTTACCATGAACACTGCCATCCTGTTCACATAGTGCCTCTTCAGTCCCTCAGCCCACAGCTTTTGGGGGTCTGAAGATGGTCAAAACATTTAGAAATCGGTGCTCTTGCAAGTAGCTGCTATGACAAAGCTTTTAAGTTTTTTTTAGCAGCCACTGATTGTCTCACAGTCGTGATTGCTGAATGTTTCCTCTTGGGCAATCTTCTTCCAGATAACTGGAACACAACCATCCTTGTTTAGGAACAAACAGTGCAGGCTATTGCTATGAGAGGGAGGAAAAGGTTAAAAAAAAAACCCTTTAAAACTCCTTGAAACAAAGTGTTTGAGCCGTTTGTCTCAACCTCCCGCTGAAGGAAGGCATTTAAGTGTGTGTCACAAAAGGATCCAGCCTGCAGCGTTTGTAGTTCAAGGTGTCTCTGCTTCCTTTTATCCGCAGGTGGCAGCAGCTTCCCATCTGATCCAGAAGTGATGTTCTGTTGTTGTTGTTCTGTTCCTGCTGGTTTTGGTTTTCCTTTTGATGCTTTGTTCGGAGAGGGAGCAGGAATACTTTCTCTTTTTGTGACTGTTGTGATCTGCCCTCATTCGCCGCAATGCTTAAACCATCCCTGAGTAGGTTCACTCATTGCAGCTGGAACGGGTCCTTTTCCCAAACTGTGTTATCCTGAGATGAAGCAAACCCATCCTTCCCGAGCACTTTGGCTTTAGGATTCTTTCCAGAGCACCAGAAGGGTGTCTCCAAGGGAGCCACTGGCAGGATTGTCTGTGTGCAGGATGAGTTATGACACGTCTCTGCCTTAGCAGTGCTGTTGCAGCTCATTATCTCCGGCAACGTTAAAATGAGGTTTTTAGAAGACTGCAAAATAAGCCTTGAAGTGTTGGCAGAGTCTTTGATCTAGCAGCTGATGACAGTTCAAAATATGTTTCTAGTTTAATGTTTATCCTTAGAAATAGGGGCTCTGTGCTCCTCGGTGCGTGGTGCTGCCGTATGACACTCCAGTTCAGAACGTGTGTTGGCTGGGGTTAATATCCTCGGAAAGCTGGGCATCCTCTCCCACCGCTGCCTGAGCTCCATCAGCAGGGAAAGAGGAGCTGCTGGGGCAGTTTGGATTTCCTTGCCTGGAGCAGTGGGAGGACCTGCTTTCTGGCAGTGCCTGCCTCTGCCCCTTGATGGCTGAACAAGCTTTTCTTTCTCCCCCTGTGAAAATAAATCCCAATGTACCGCAACAGCAGAGCGGTGCCTATATATCGTGATCTCAAGGGTACTGGGGAAGGTTTTAGCAGCAAGGAACAGCTTTTGTTCTTCCTTTTATGTGATTAGCCAAGGAGGGTTCAGATTGCATGTGTTCCTTCTGGACTTCCTGGCTAATTAATCTTCTGTCAGTGGTGTGGAGCTGAAAGCGTTTATAAAAGCCGGGCCAGATTTCAGGTGCTTCAAGCCAAGTCAAGCGCTGCCTTTTTATGCTGGGGCGAAGCACTTTGCATGTGAACCAGGCTTTCACCCCTGTGCTGAATGCTGAAAGGCCAGTCTGATTGCCTGACTGCTAGAGATGGTATCTTTCCCAGCTGAACGCATTATAGGAAGTATTTGAATGCTAAAAAAATTCGGATACTTAATTATGTGGGGTTTTGAAATTCTTCCTAAGCACCTTTGAAGAGATTTAGAGAATGGCCAAAGCCTCTTAAATTTAACAGCATAAAAATTGCTTGGGATCAGTGCTGATTTATGGCTCTGGTGGTCCAGGGACAGCACAGATTTAACACCAAGCACCTTTTCCTTCTGGTATAAATCCAGTGCTGCGTTCCCTGGGACTTTTAGGAAGCGGGACTCCATCTTCCCCTCTACTCAGTCGTTTCTTCCCTTCTGCCCGGTTATTGTCTGTTCTTGTCCTGTGCTAAGCTTTTGGCTCAGCTCAGTGGAGATTTTTAAGCTGGTTTTAATCTCTGGCAGATTTTATTACCAGCATGATATGTCAGTTTATCTCCAAAGCCATCTCAACCTTTCTGCAAGAGCAGGTGAGGCAGTGAGAAGTGCAGGATAAGCTGCTCCAAAGTCACCACGCAGTCATTTACCCATGACTCTGTTCCCCAAGTGTAAGCATTTATAGGAAGGAAGTGTCTTAGGAGTATAATCGCTCAGGGAATGTCTGTGCAAATTGTTTTCATTTATGAGGCACCTTGTGATGCAGTAAAATGGAGGCAACTGAGTATTTGCCCCTTGGAAATTTCAGAGAGAGAAGGGGGTTGCAAAATCTTTGTTTTGCTGCCTTCTGCTTAGCTACATTTTGGTTTCTGCTGGCCAGAGCTCTTTGTTTTAAGTCTGTGCATGCAGACATCATGTTGCCGGAGATGTCATCAAACACCTAAACTGGCTTTTCAGTCAGCTCCTGGTCTCATTCCCTCCTCTCATTATTTGAAAGACCAAAATTTAGCTCTCTGGAGGAGCAAAGGAGCAGGCTGCCTTGGGACTAGTGTTGATTCTGTCAAGCTTCTGAGTTAAAATATTTTAGTGATCAAATTGCAAGATACCACAGATAAGATTTGTTCCTCACACTTACCTCAGTGCTGGGATCACAGCTTTCTGCCTCTTGCATGGGAGTCAGGACTTAAAAGCTCTGTGGAAAATGCAAATCTCCTTGAGGGTTCACAGCACCTGCCTGGCTTTGGCCAGAAACTCGAGGGAATTTTCTCCCCAGGGGATTTTTTCTGGGCTCTGTCTTGTCAAAGCAGCCTAAGCCATAGGAGAGATTGTCAGCTTGCCTGAATGCAGCCTGCTGCGGGCAGGTGAAGCCTTGCTTTTTTCCTTCCATACCCATTTTACACTTGCTCTGGCTGATCTATAAAATAATTTAGTGGCTCTGATAGAAGAGTCTCTCACCTTCACTGTGGTGTGATGGTGTAAAAATCAGTTAACAGGACACGAAGAAGGAAAAGTGAATGTGCTCTGTAACTGTAATGGCTACACACTGCAGGAATGTGTGCATCCCAGCCTGCTCTCCGTGCCTGGCTGGAGCAGGCCAGCATGTGGTGAACTTTCTGTTCCAACAATGTCCTTCCTGCTCTTCAGCCCAGCACTGATCTGCCTGTTCCCTGTCGTCAGAGAAAAGAGAGACATGGTAAAAAGTGGATCCGGTGTATTGAGCTGTAGGAGCTGCCTTCTGACTCTGTTTGCTCTTCAGACACACAGCAAAGGACCAGGGTGACAGCATTTCAGATCTTTCTCAAGGAAGTGGGGAGAAATCTCTTCCTATCTCAGGTCAAGGGTATCGTTTTTGAGGTGCAGAAGTACCGCAGCTACAAATGCAGAGGGTTGTTTCTTGGGAGCTGCAGTTATTGCCAGCTTTTCCCACAGGCTCTCATATTTCAGAGAGGATGTCACAATAATTCAGAGAGTGTATTCCCAAGGTCTAAACTTTCCCTGGCTGATAGGGGCATAGTCCTTGGAGACTTAAATCTGACAGGTAATGTGGAAATGGTTCAGTGCCAGCCATCCAGCTGCTCTCTTTCTTCAGGCCTTGCATTTAGCCCAGTGTCTGGTGTTACATGGAGTCGGTTTTGTGATGAGATGATGGATGGCTGTCCCTTCCCTTTTAGATGGCACCCTAAATGCAGACAGCTCCTAATGCACTGAAGGGTGACAGCTCCGTGTGCTTCTCCACCTTTATCCTGTGCTTTTAGTTCCAAACCAGTCCTTCAACACAGAGTATTTCCGTGTTGTTGTGACTCCCCCTTTCCTGGGCAATGAAGTGTTTTAAAGCCCTACATGGAACTCCAGCATGGGAATAAGATGCTTTTGCAATTGCTGCAGTCAAAGCCTTAGTGCTGAAAGAAGCCTGATTTATGAAGGAATTTTTAAATGGAGTTGCAAAACAGGATACAGTGGTTCTGGTGGGGCCAATTAGTGGATTAAATTGTCTGTATGTAAAGTCCATTTTAGCTTTGCTCTTTTGGTTCTTGGTGAATGTTCCATTCATATTTTTTGGCCAGGTTGAAAGGGCAGATGTGAAGCTGGAATGATGGCATAACCTCTGCATTACAAGAAATGCAGAACACTGTAGTTAGATATTAACTGTGATCTGCACTTGTGTGCATGCTGATCCTTGAAGAGCTGACCATTTATTTTCTAGTGTTTAATTTTTCACTTCTGTTCCCCAGAAGAATGTAGACCAGTTTAACCTTAAGGACCTATCCTCAGCTTTTTTTCTTTTTTAAGAACCAGGGCGTATTTGTCCATATATCCTGAACTCCAATGAGGACACACATCATCTGTGTTTGTTTCAGGATGTTATAAATAAGAGTACAAACCTTCTCCACCTCCCGCAGCAGGATAAGGTGAGGAATGATCTGTGATAGCAGGCACTGCCAGCTGTGCCAAAAGCCTGGAATCCCCCTCAGAATGGATGAGCAGACAGAGAATGTCTTGACTACGATGTCAGTCCTTGAATTAAGGGGTCTGGACATTGATCCCAGGGTGCTGTAGAGCCTCTGTGAGACACAGGCTGAGCGCTGGCTCCCTGTAACCAAAAGTGGTGTTTTGACAAGATTTGGTTCTCTTCATAAATGCTGCATTACCAAAAATGAACATTGTTGTTCCTCACCAGTGAAATTCCTCTCTCTTGTTTCCTGGAAAGCTGGAACAGCTCCTTACTGTTGGCAAGGGGAAAAAAAGAAACACCTGAGGCTTGAAGCATGTGGGTCTGTAGAAAAACAAGGAGCATTAGAGAGGGAATTGGTCCAAGTGCAGGAACCAAGTTGGTTACCTACCTACCCTTTTTGTACACTGCCCAGAGCTGGTGTATCCGTGCCAAACTGTCCCTGGAGCATCTCATCCCCGGCTGCACAGGACAGATCCTTAAGAATGCAGGAGTTGCAGTTGTTTTGACAACCGTATACTAAATTTATCTGGAAATAAAGGGGAAAAATTTAATCTTGCGTTGCTATGTGTGCCTCGTGTTTTATTTATAGTTTGTTAGCCAAACCTGCTGACAGGATGTATCTTAACTCCCTGCCTGGGGAGTGAAGGGAGGTAGGATCGTACCAGCCGCTGCCTGGAGAAGGCATTCCAGAGGCTCTGTGAAACTTTACGTGAGGCAGAAAGTGTGCAGGCAGATGGCAGCTGCTCTAATTAAGACTTACTGTCTCTGTCTGTTTTCCTGCTGCTGTGGTTTTTAAGGTGTCTCTCTTCTTTTTAACACCGGAGGAATTTTAGTAATTTATTATCTGTACAGCACTGGCGTGGATTATATTACAATGATAAACAAGCTCAGGCCCACTGAAGTAAATGACTCGAATCCTCAGTAAATTGGACAATGGGTTGACAAGTCTCCCAAGACACTGGCAGCTGAAGATGTGTAAATGAAGTTGCCATTTAGTTTTTTTTCCCCATCACCAAGATCTGTGAAACTCAGCCTATACAGCTCTAGAGATGCCAGGCAAAAAGAAACTCCGTAGCAAATAAACATGAAAAGCACAGGTTGCCTGCGGGTGCTCCTGATGCTGGAGTGCAGTTTAGCTTGAGGGTGTTTTGTTGTTGTTTTGTTGGTTAGGGCTTGATCTTTTTTGGGATTTGGGTCTTCTTTGGAAGTGCTTTCAGCTTTTGGAGTGGGTAAAGGCTGAGCTAAGTGGGTGCCTGCTGGCAGTGACAGACTGACAGTGTTTCAGTGTTTGAAATCAAGGGCTTGATCACTGCCATATAAAACCAGGGTTTGTTTGGTCTTTTAGAATTTCAGAAGCTGTGGAGGAGCATTCCCGTGGATTCTATGGATGAGGAGAAGATAGAAGAGTATCTGAAACGACAGGGTATTTCTTCCATGCAAGAAACCGGACCAAAGAAAATAGTAAGAGACACAAATTGCACATCTCCCTGGGAGATTCCCCCTTCCTTATCCCGCACTGTTAGTTCCAGAATGTGTTGGTGAGCCCGTGCACAGCTTTGTGTAGCTCTGGAAAGTGTGTCCAGTTTTAAAAAGTTGCAAAAACCGGTGCTGCAGCCACCAGTCAGTGATTTCTATATAACTTGTTTGAGACAGTGTAATTAATCCAAGCAGCAGCATCAGAAAGAGGGCAGACTCCAGAAATCCCTGTCAGCTCCTAAGTGGAAGCTTCTGCTTGAAGCTGATACATTACGAGTAGAAGTATTTTGGGAGAAAAATGTTTTTTGGTTTTGTTTTTTTTTTTTTCACTTTTGTGGAAAATAGCTAAATAGCTTTGAAATCCTGATGGGATTCTGGATAGAACTGTGGGACATGTACCTGCTTCTGTAGCTGTGTGGGAGTGTTTGGAAACTTCACTTACGAACACTGGCTCTACTACTGTGCCTGGGATACCGAGGCTCTGCTCTGTCCCCAGGGTCATCTCCCTGCCTGGATTGGAACTGGATGCTGTTGCTTCTTGCCAAAACAAGCCAGCACCTCCCTTCCCTGCCCACCCCTGGTTCAGGCAGGGCTCATCTTTCACAGCACCGATGACCAGCACAGCGTCACGCACCAGGTCAGATGTCGCATATTTCCTGACTCCTGTTTGTTTCTTCTTGCAGGCTCCCATTCAGAGGAGGAAGAAACCTGCTTCTCAGAAGAAACGTCGGTTTAAGACTCACAATGACCACTTGGTTGGAGTATTAAAAGATTACTCTGATGTGGTTCCTGGCAAGCAGTGAGCGGTTGAATTCTGAAGCAAACGCGCGTTTTTAGACAGGGCTTTTTGCCGCTGGGGCTCGGTGTCTGCTCACAGAAGGACTGACTGTATATAATAATGTGATGTGTTTCCCCCACCCCAGCAACTGCCGAGGTGAAACAGGTCAGTTTGAGAGCAAGTATGAGCTATTAAATGTAGAGGTTAATCTAATTAGCTGTTGGGAAACGTTTCTTTAGAGTAAGAGATTCTCACTAGTTGCCTCTTGGCATAGGGTGTTAAATGGTGCTCAGTGTGTAATGCAGGAATTCCTGCTCAGTGCTTAACTCTGCTTTTACATTGCTTAATGGGTATTTACCTGGAATTACTTACAAGGGGCTTTCTAGTGGGATTGAATACGGCGTTTGTTTTACCTGTTTCAGGGAAACCTTTTCTTCCGTAAAATCACTGCAGGCAAAGTTTCTTTCACAGTCAAATACACCCACGGTTTGTATGCTTCTTCCTCACCACAGGGACTGAGCTTTTCTGAAAGTCAGTGATGTCTGAGACTCAAACTCAGAAAACTCCCTCTCCCAAAATCCCAGCGGGCTGCAGGATGGGATGCAGCCACAGTTTCCTAATGCTAATCAGGAATTGCATCACACTGTCGTGGGTGCAAGTGCGTTACACATTCTGCTCTATGGACAGGAGGGAAATTAAACAACGGTGTAATACTGAAGCTTTTTTTTTTTTTAAGTAATAAACTTACAGTGCTGGTTTCCAGTGTTGCTTCCTAAAAGAATGAGAGAATCGGCATCTTTTGTGCCTGTTTTCCTTTTCAAGGAGGTAAAGGAATCTTTGCTGTACTTTTATCTTCTCAGTGGCTTATTGTTCTGGGCTAATGGTGTCATCTTTTTATCGGTCTTGGTTGGGGAGAGGGGAGGAACCACCTTAAATGAAAGCTCCCTGTAGCTGCCTGATGTTCTGTGCGGCACAGCCCAACGTGGATCGTGGCCAAATTATGTCCTTTTGATAACTTATTTTTATGTTCCGAACCAGAGTCGGTCAATGCTGATATTGTTTTCGTGGCGCTGCGGGAGGGGAGCAGTTTCCCTGCGCTTCCAGGGTTAGGATCAGAGATAAGAGAGGTGACTGCAGCCCCCCACGGATGGCAGATCCCATCCCTGCTGCCCCTGCACGAGCTCCTGGCTTGCTTGATGCACCCGGGGTTGAAGCAGAGGCCGCCGGGCCTGGGCACGTGAGCAGATGAAGAATGAGGCTTTGTTGCTGTTGCACTGAACGAGTTCTGTCAGCCTGGGGGAAATGTGCTGCTGGAAGTGCAGCATTTATCCTCCTGATTTTCAAGGCTGTCTCTCTTTTGAGAGACAGACAGTGCTCCCAGCGTTGCACACGTCAGCCCTGTTTAAAAGAGTTGCTAAATGCCGTTAGGAGGTTTCTTCTATTATTTTTTTTAATCTATATATATTTCATGCCTTTTAAATATATATATATATTTATAAAAGCATGCTGCTCCAGCCAGTTTTGAAATTGTTTTTCTTTCCTGTATCTTCCAGGTCAGCACAAACAATTCCTCTTGGAGCTTTTCAGTCTTCCATTACAGCTCTGCTTTAACTACCACACTTGCAAAACTGTTCACCCCTCTTCTGTCATCTTCACTCAAGAAAAAAAGAGTTCCCTTCCATCTGCTGCAATTTTTGAGCAGTGATTTTTTTTTGATGGTGGTGCCTGGACAACAGCAGAGCTCTGAGTTGCCTTTCCTACCTTTGGGGTGGTTTATGGAGTAACTTCCCAGTCATCTCATGTAGCATTGCCCTTTCTCTCTGAACCAAAGCAGGTTTAGAGAGTAAGGTAGACTACCTGCTTTGTTTCTCTGCTCAAGTGATTAAGATAATAGAGGAGTCTAAAGAAAATGCCTCCAGCTACTTTAAAAGATTAAAAATATGTTAGGTCCAAAAAGGGAGAGCAGGAAAGCAAGGTTGACTGTGAGCTCTGTGCTGGCATTGTCAGGCTCCAGTGTTCAAAGGAACAAAACAGTCCAGGTGGTGTCCAGTTGGAAAGCCTGGATGAGAGGCTTTGTCTCACTGGAGGATGTCTTCCCCTCTGTCATAGTAGCAGAGAGGGCATAAATGAGTTTTGCAACTTGTTAGGGTAAATAAGGGAAGCTCACATTGTCTTGTTAGAGGTGGCATGGACTACAGAGAAGCAGCAGGGAAGGAAACATGTTCAGAAAATAAGCTTACATCCTCCCTGTCCTATCACTGCAGTTCCTGATGAAGAGTCCCTCTCCAGCTTCCTTGTAGGCCCCTCCAGATACTGGAAGAAGCTATGAGGTCTTCACTCAACTTTCTCTTCTCCAGACTGAACAGCCCCAATTTTCTCAGCCTGTCAGAAAAAAAAAAAAAAAAAAAAAAAAGAGGAGCCTGAGCTCCTTTCTTTTATGTGGTTTTCAGGAGTTGGGTTTTGTCAAAGATGCTCCCAGTGGTCCTTAACTTTTTTTTCCAAGTTCTCTTACAAATCAAATTATGCAACTTGAAAACATCTCAGACTACATCAAAGTGAGTCTGTTTGCTAAAAGCATTTTAGTACCACTCCAGTCCACTTCAGTCTCTTCACATTGTTCATGTCCAGATCAGGCTTTTCACTGAAGTTCAGCTGTTAAAAACTTAAACCTGTTTCATCTTTCTCCAGGGTGTTTTCTTGTATTCTCTGTCTGGCAGGATGGTTCTCCCAGTGGCCAAAACCATCATGCCCTCAGCTCGCTCTCTTTGGCAAAATTCTTCTTCCCTCAGTCTGGCATTGCAAAGGGCTGCTGAGAGGCATCATGTTCTCTCCTGGGAGCCTTCATTTTTCCCCTCCTTCCCTTGAAGCATCTGCTGCTATCCAGGAAGATGAGAGGACTTGGGCAGAGAACACGGAGTAGAATATTTCAGATGGAAGTGTCCTACAGTGACCAGCAGGCACTTTGGTCTCCTGCACTTCAGGAAGGTTTTTTGGCAAACCCATCTCAGTGCCACCTTTACCTGTCCCTGCCAGGTGAGGACTTGCCTCTTCCACTCTCCTGAGGCTCCTGTCCAGCAAGGACATTTCTCCCTCAGCTCTGAGATTCGGTGTGTTGATCCTGACAGAGCTCTCCTTGTTTAAGGGTCAAGTTGAGTAGCCCAGGTGTGTCACACCTCTAAACGTGGAGCTCTGCCGGCTTCTCTCCTAAAAGTTGCTCTACCGACAGAGTTATTCCACCTCCTCCTCCGTTATGATGATCGTTCTGGAAGGGGATGGAAAACAGCAGGATTCTGTACGGTTGAATGAGAAAACTGACATAAGGCGATGTGTACCAGAGCTAATCTATAATTCATCACCATCATTCAGGGCTTTTAGAAAGCGGAGGAGAGCGAGGCGAGGGAGCCCTGAGAAAGGGTACGAAGGCCCTGCACGTGGCTGCAGCCAGCGAGGGCTGTCACTTCCGATGAGCACGGGCGGGCGGTGCCAGGCCACCAGGGAGAGCCGGGCCCCGGTACCTGCTGCTGAGGAGGGGCTGCCTTTGCAGATGACTAGAAGCAACTACGGTACTGACATCTCATTATTTCCAGCTTTGTTGCTCGCTTTTCCGGTCGCTGCTAATGTACCAGGCCCAAATTCCTTTGTGTGTTACCGCCTCGGGGGCCTCTGGCAGCTCCTGCTTCTGGGGGAGCATGTCCAGTAGAGCCGAGTGCTGGTTTAGGCTGGCAAGGCTAACGAGGAACAGCCATCTGGGAGAGGAGGGCTCGGATCCCAGTCTGCTGGTGCTGGCTTTCTACTGCTGGCAAAGTCAGGGATATGGCAAACCAGGTGGTTTGTGACTCGATCTCCTCCGGGGGGAGAGAGAGGGCCTGCTTTGGCACTGCTGCTCAGGTCTGTCATTCCAGCTCGTGGATGCGCTCCTGACTGTGTCGGTGTTGTCAGCCCTGCGCAGGCTCTCTGGACACATCTCCAAGGAAGATTGGCAGCTCCCCAGAAGAGAGGGCTTGCCTGGACACAGCAGGGCTCCCGACAGGAAGGCGGCCTCTCCGTCATGCTGGTATTGCATAGCTTTAGCTGTTCTCTTCCCAAATGAGTTCTCTTCCCCTCCCCCAGCAAGGGAAGCTGTTGGCTCTCTGCTCAGCACCAGGGAGGTCACACCTGGACACTGTGTCCAGTTTAGGCCTTTCCCTCTATTCAATCCCTACTCCATACCCAGGGATGCTGGGAAGGGTCTGGTTGGAGCTCTCAGGCTGGCCAGGGCTGGGGGCAGAGGGCCTGGGAGGAGGAGTGGGGAGCTGGGGCAGCCTGATGTGGTGAGGAGATGGCTGGGGGTGTATCCAATCACAGATAAAGTGATGTGCAAGGGGCAGTGAGGAGGATGATGTGGTCAGACTCTTTTGGCAGCCATGGCAGGTGACATAATAGGGAAATGTGGGAAGTTTGGCTTGGATATTAGGAAAAAAACAGCTGGTGGGGAGATGTCTCCTGCCACAGAGGGAGGCTTCAAGCATCTCTCAGACAAGACCAGGCTGCCCAGGTCTCTTACTGGCAGCAGTTGTGTAGCGAGAGGGAGGTTGAATCAGAGACCACCTGCAGCTCCTTTTACCCACATACTCCTGCGGGTCTGAACCCTTGTTCCTTTGGTACTTCCCAGCATCCTGTAAGAGCAGTTCTTCTTGTGTCTCTCTGGCTTGCTTTCTGCTGCTTTGGCTTGCAGGGTTACTCAACAGCTCAGGAAAAACAGCCATGACTCTGAAAACCCGTCAGTGCTTCTGTGGCTGGGAACCACGTGTCAGGCTGCACCGGCCTCGTGGGTTGGACATTGTGCAGAGTGCAAGCACAGCAGGGGGAAAGGATGGTTAAGGCAGGAAGTTGTCCTGCCATTAAGTTAATTTTTTGACTATACCTGCACTTCTGGGCTTGCATCCAAGGCCCGAAGTACTTGTGCGGTTTCTTCCTGCCTCCATCACTTTGGATGTGTTCCTTATTCCCTCCTGAGCTGGTTATTAATTATGGAGACTGCAGAGATGAAGTCCAGACTCTGCTAATGGTTGACTTCCCCGGGTTTTAGAAGGAGCATTTCAGTGACCTGCTAATGGTATTTTTTAGCTTTTCTTTTTTAAGCTCCACCATCCTTTTGATTTCTACTCTGAGCGAGGCAGGTAACAGTGTTCAGGTATTGGCTGGCTCTCTGGGCAGATCCCATCTGCAGCACCCCCGCTCATCTCCCTGGGTTAAAACGTCCTCCTTTTCATGCTGGCAGGGAGCACAGAGTACCCTTGCCTGGCAGCATTCAGGCAGTGCAGTGACCCTTGCTGGGTGACGCCTCTCCGTTTCCCCAAGCTTTAGGAATCAGGAGCAAATCCATGCTGAGCACTGTGCCAGGCCCCAGCGATCCTCACAAAGCCACCCACCCCTTTGCTCCTGGCCACCAGCTTCCCTCTCTGCCTGGCCAAACCCCAATGCTATCTCATCTTTTCTCTCCCGGCCTTGTTATTCCTTCTCCCCCTCTCCCGAGGAGGCCCAAGGAGCGGACGCTGGGCTTGCTCCTCCTCCCTGCCCCATCCAGGCTGCGGGTGCTGCTGGTCTCGGCGCCGGCTCTGTCTGCCCTTTGCTCTCCCTGGCCCAGCTGGCCTGCCTCCATTCCCATGGCAGGATCCCCTGGTCCCTGTCGCTGCTGCCAGGCTGCCTTCACTGCTGCCTGGCCCCCCCAGTCCTCTGGGAGCTACAGCTCTCCTCCTGTCTTGTTCCTGTTTCTCCACTGCTCTGATGTGGGCAATTAGCCCTGTGTTTTACTTTGTAGATCCTGCCAGGCTCTTCCCTGCCTTCCCTGCTGCTTCCAGCCTGCTTCTGGTCAGCAAACCTCTGTGCAGGGATGCACAGGAAGGAGCTGCCTGCATCCCCTCCTCCCCGAGCTTAGGCTTGGTGTTAGGGGAACGGGGAGGGAAAGACTTGGGAAAGTGGAAACAATGAGAGTGCAAAATCTTCTCGGTTTGGTTTTTCCAGCTCTGCGTGTTCATATCCCCCGGGACATATCCCTGGTATCAGATGGCAGCACTGGCCTGGGAGTCCCTGATCCCGTTTTGCAATCCCCCAGTCTCAGCCAGCAGCTCAGGCCTTCCTGTAAGTGCCCCGATGGTCACGGGGAAGGAATGTTCCCCCGGCCACATGGGGAAAGGTCACCACGGGCAAAGGGGACGCTGGGACTGGGCCGATGAGGGCAGCGCCGATCAGACCGGAGCCAAAAACATTCTGGCTTACAGGGGAAATGGGAAAAGAAAAAAAACATTTCAAGAGGTTAAATATTTTGGGCAAGGCCCCGCTTCCTTTCACAGGGCACATCTCGGAGCAGATGCAGTGCCCAGGAGGACGTGTGTGCGTGTGTTTCATCGCTCTCTTAACTGGAGGATGTTTCCTGCTGAATCTGTTCCCAAAAACATCTGTGTGTCCGCCTGGGACAGAGGTTTGGGCCAGTTACTGCTGCTCGGAGCAGCCCTTGGGCTGAGCAGCATGTTGTGGCTCCCTTCCCTTCCTACCCTGTGCCTGCCAACAAACCTCTCCCCTGGATGCAACTCGGAAGGAAAGCTGTGACTCGTGGTGGCGGTAGCCGCAGCGGGATTAACATCCAATATTAAGGGCTTAACTCATCCCTGCCAGCCAGGGGTTCCAAATAACTGCCATGCCTTGTGCCTTTTTTTTCCACCCTGGAGTTTGTAGCTGCCTCGGCTAAGCTGGAGCTTGCTCCTGGCACTTTGTTTTGAGAGCCTGGCCTGTTGGCTGAGGCTCCTGGGAACTCTGGTCACATTTATTGGGGTGGGGGCGGAGCGGAGAAAGGAGGAGGAATTTCTAGGTTGGGCTTATGAACCCGAGTTTTTCAAAATTCCCAGCGTGTTAAAAAAAATACAAAGCTAATCTGGCCCTTCGTCTCTAGGTTACGTTTGCCTCGGCCGGGGCTGAGCTCATGGAAAATTGCAGCTTAGCTCCTGTGCTCCCTGCCAAGATTAGTAGGTTTAAAAACTAACTGATAACATCTTTGTAAACTTGGAGTCATTTCTCTAAAGCCTGCTGATCCTTCCAGCCTGGATTTTGGAGCTTTCCTAGAGATCCAAGAGAGCCAAGCAGGACGATGGTATCTGCCCCAGAGTGTCTTCAAATACCCTGAGGGAGCAAGGAGGCTGCTGTTCCCTGAAGGGTGTATTGGGATCCCTCTCCCTGCTCCTAACCAGACACACGGCACACAACCACGCTCTGCACGTAACTTATAATAATCACCGGTTTTATTATTAAAAAATTACAATAGAAAAGTACCTTTAAACATATTTCCAAAAGCGGAGTAGACAATGTGGAAGCTTCTCTCCTCTCCACGAGACAAAGTACAGGAAATAGTTTGCTAAAAGAGTTAGTCCCTCGCTTGGGAACGCCGGTATCGTTCCTTTTAGAGCCACTCTGAGGTTTGTTTTGATTTGATTTCTTCTCACATCAGTCCCATTTTTTACAGTCCCATTTTTTACAAAAAATGGACTACAGTCCCATTTTTTACAAAAAATGGACTACAGTCCCATTTTTTACAAAAAATGGACTACAGTCCCATTTTTTACAAAAAATGGACATCAGTCCCATTTTTTACAAAAAATGGACATCAGTCCCATTTTTTACAGAAGACTCCAACGGGACAGTTGCCCAGCACGAAAAATCCCATTTTCTCATCCCCCTGCCCCACCCTGACAGCCAAAATCTCAACTGTCTTTATTTTGGCCCACCCACAGGACGAGAGGAAGGAGGAAGGAAAAGGTGATGATGCTGAATGAGGCCATGGACAGCTGGGAAACCAGCTACAGTGAGGCCTGGGCAGTGGCTGAGCTCACTGTTCCTTGCAGCTGGAATGAGGACAGGGGAAGGAAATGGAAGGAGGAGCTTTGCACCTCCCTTTGCAAGAAACCGAGACCTGATATGAGGTTTTGGGTTGGTTTGCTCTGTTCATTTCTTTCTGCAAATTCCTCCTGGAGCAAGGAGAAGGAGCAACTAGTACATCAAGCAGTCTCTTTGCTGGTACACTACCTCCGTAAAGGGTGTTGGCAGCTTCCCTTCTTGTCTTTGCACATGGAAACATGGGAATGCCACGCAGCGAGCGGCCGGACTGGCATAACCTCGGTGCTAAAACCCCAGTCCAGCGCTTCGGCGTAGCAGGAAGAGTTTTTCTCATACAGCAGTTTACGTTGCCTGTAACAGCTTGAAGCAGCCATGGCAGGAGGAAGAGGAAGAAGAGGAGGAGGCAAGTTGTCACCTTGCTACATGTGCGGGCCGTGTGCCCATCCCTGATCCGAGCCGTTGCACCCCGCGGAAGCTTTGCGCAGCAGCTACGAACACAGCCCTAAGGTACAAAAAAACCACCGGAAGAACGTTCCTGATTGTCCTGCCTGGTTGTCATTTGGTACAACTGGGAAGAAGACAGTAATACTGCAGTGTCCACGGACGTCTCGCCGACACGGCTGGAGCACAGTTCCTGTAACCCCCGTGGTGTGTCTCGACATCTGCACACACGTGAACGTCATGCCTTCGACATGCAGCTGACGGGGGGCCGGGGGACAATATAAGACTCTTAATTACACACCTTCCAAAAGTCAAGCACGAAGCCTGTGGTCCAACCCGGTGTAAGATTGTCCTCTTTGAGGAGCTTTGGTACAAAAATACTTGGCTCTCGTTTTAGTCTGCTTTCGTATGGTTCTGTTTGAAAAGTTCAAACACTACAACAATGCCTGTCAAACCATGCTTTCGGGAGCAACACACTCTTCCTTACAAATATACAGTGTAAAAGAGGAAAATATTATTACTAGGTAATGTTTTTCTTCTAGGAGAGCAGATGTGTGATAGAGGCTGTGGGAAAGTCTTGGAGGAATCCAAACTCGTGTGAGGGTTTTTTTTCAAGCCTGTAACAACAGAAAGAGGTGTTAAAAAAAAAAAGGCAGCTGTGATGGAGGAAAAAGGGGCTGTGATTCATCTCTCGTCCTTCATGGGGAAACTGCTGTGCAGCAGCATGGGGGAGAGGGAGGCTTGTTTTGGAAATCTGTGCCTAGTCCTCACTCCAAGGACAGGGAAAGGCAAGGTGGGAAATGGCTGTGCAGAGAGACTGTTGGCATCCCAGGTGTAAAGGACCCCCCTGGTCCCAGTTTGCTCCTCCCAGTGGCTGAAGCCCCTGGGGTTTGAACTGGGAAGCTGAGAGTTAACTTGAATTTTGCACTTTAAGAGGAATTCAGTCTCTGTTGATCCAAGGCAGGAAGCGAGGACGGAGATGAGATTACCGGGGGTAATTCAAAGCTGAGAGGCATTCCTTGGCTGTGGAAACCCTCGCCCCAGATAATAATGACGATAAAGGCGGGAATGGCAGGGCCGTGGTTCCGGCTGGGCAGCAGCGGGAGCAGCGATGCCACCCTGCAGGGATCAACCCCAGGGTCACACCCGCCTCACTGCCTATTCCCTTGGGGACAACACATTGGCTTCCTCACCCTTTAGCCCCCTCCCCAAAGCAGCCAAGCCCACGGGACAGCCGGACGCCATCCCGGCCTTACCAGCACACTGTGGTCCGGCGGAGAGCACGTCACCCCAGTAGCCGCCTTGGAAGACTCCACTAATACCCACAAGACTGACTGTAGGCCACCATCACACACCTGAGACCTGCGGGAGGACACAGCGGAGGGTGAGGGACGCTGGCACGGGGGGCTGAGGTCGCGGTGCTGTGGGGAGAGGTGGTTTCACAGTGGTCAGAGCCGGCACTTCCCAAGGGGGCAGTTTTCACCTTAGCCCTGCCCTGATGGGCTCCAGGCAGCAAGTACAGGACAGGGCCAGGCTGGTAGCAAAACCCTTCCCTGGGCTGTGCCCTTCTCGGGTGGAGGAGCCTGGCAGGGAGCCAGGAGGTCCCCAACCCTGCATCCCCACCACCCACTGTGGCTACTGGTGTTGCTGTGGGCTGGTGGACCTGTTCCAAATGATTCACTCGCCTCCCCTTCCCAAATACGGCTCTGCTTACATTTTATCTGGAAAGTTTGGCACAGTGCATATTTTGGAAGAACCACTGGTTCCCAAAGCCTCGCCGCTCCCTATTTTTATCTGCTGGGCCTAAAATAGCCGGTAAGTTCTTTGTGGATCCAAGTCTGGGTCCAGCTGCAGCTAGGGCTGGGCCTCCTGCCCTCCTGTATGAGTGACCATGGGAGCATGGGCAGCCAATCCCAGAGCTTTGGATGCACTGGGTGTGGAAGCAGGAGGCTTCCCAGCAGGGATCGGCAGTGTGCAGGGATATTCCCAACCGGGATGGTCAGGGTGGGTGGGATCATGGGGTAAAGCAGTGCTCAGCATCCACTGAACCTCTTTCCCCTCTTCCACTTGGGTCCCCTTTGTTTATTTATCCATGAAAGGCCAAGTTATTTGCAGAGCATGTCTTGCAAGGCTTTTTCCATCCAAAGAGGTCCCAGATGGAATCGGATCAGTCCCTCCCTCCAGCCAGGCAGCTTGGTGAGGCTGCACTTCTTATTTTGGCAGCTCTACCACCCCGAGCTGCCAGGAGAGTTTTCATTAAGGTTTAATGAGATAGTTGTGTTGGGGCTCCCTTCTTTTCCATCACTGCACCCCCTCCCCAGCAGGATGCCTTTTCCATCCTGCCCCGGGACATTTGGGAAAGTGTTGGGGGTGAATGGTGGCAGGGACATCCCCTTCCTGGGGGCAAGGAAGGCAACTGGACTTAAGGGTGCCTGCTGGAAAGTGGCCTCACCAATAGTCTGGCTACCCACCCTGAGCTGCTGGAGACCCCAGGAGTTGTGGTGGTGGGGGAAGGCCAGGGTGAGGTTAGAGGTGGATCCCAGCCAGCGCAGGAGGATGGGACCGGGACAGTGGCACTCACCCGGCATTCAGCAGAACTGACGGGACTTCCAGCCCTGAGAACCAGCCTCGGAAGGAGGGAGCCAGCGCATCTGCAGAGGCAAGGGGGACACAGAGTGAGAGGGGGGTAGCCGCCCACCCTGGCAAGATCCAGCTGCTTCTGGGATCCCCTTTCCTGGCCTTCCCCAGGCACAGGGTGGAGGGAGGTCAGAGCACAAGCAGTACAGCCATCCCAGCTCCAACCGGGACAGTAACACTGGGGCCAAGCACAGCCCCCAGCATCCTTGCTTCCAGCAGGATGGAGCTGGGATAGCAGCACCACAATCCCACTGAGCAGGAGTGAGCTCATCCCTCTCAGCTTCTCAAAAGCCCGCTTGAAACAGGGTGGAAAACATCAGACGCCAAAACCCAGCACATGGTGCTCAGTGCCCTGCCAAATAACACCAAGTCAGCCCCCGTCCATCCCGAGGTTCCTGGTCCCGCCGCTCCCTGCAGGATCCAGCCGAGCAGCTCCAGTTTGGACAGTGGCACCCATCTCCAGTGCCCCCCACCAAACCTGCATGGGGAGGGGGGGTGGGAAAGGTGCCACCACCGTGCTTTCCCTTGTGCTGATATTGCACATCAGGTAATATTTCTTCTGTCTAACCTCAGCCTAGGTTTTCCCGAGGGACCCTGGGAGCTTCTGTATGCCTCCGTTTCCCTCGCTGTCGCTTCTCCGAGCAGGGCAGGTGCTGCCTGTTAGCAGTTATTTGACAAGGCGAGTACGTAGCTGCAATAATATTTACTGCTGCTCTTCCTATGAGCAGCAGGGCACAAAAAGCTGGAGTTTCGTCCAAGGTTTGTACGCCGAGCGCTTTTTCACACCCTCCCGCTCAAACCAGCCCCTGGCTGCTCCGGCTCCCAGCAATGGTGGCTCTGGATAACCTGGCTCGATCCTGGTGGGCCAGGGCCAAAAGCCCCTTGGAAGCAGTTTATCCAGCTAATCTGTTTCCATGTGCTCGTTTTCTCCTGCTCATCGCCGAATCGGAGCCAGCAGCAAGGAGCAAAAGCCAGGATGATGTCTGGCGCAGATGCTGGGGAGGCAGCTGCCCATTCCCCCTTCATGGCAGAGGTCTTTTCCCCGCATCCCCACGATGTAAGGCTGGCACTGCAAAGAAATCCTCTTCCTCCTCCATTTCCACTTCTTCTCTTCTTTCCCCAGCTCCTCTCCCAGGCGGATGGTTAATTTTTAACAGCCACGTGCTGCCGTCGGGGGGCCGCCGGCGCTGGCAGCCGGCAGAAAGCACTTGTGACAAGGCAGCACCTCGTCAATAAAAGATGGATCCTCCATTTGCGCTTCGCTTCCCTCTCCTTCTCGTCAGAGCCGCTTGGCTTCACACCCCATGTCCGGCACACCACATCCCAGCAATGCTCCAGGGGCTCTGGAGCCCCCATCTCACACACCATGCCAGCAGCCGGATAGCAACGAGTGACGGGGGTGGTCCAGACCCGGAGAGCATCCCCATCCATCCATCCCTCCCTCCCTTCCCACTTGCCCCACCACGGGCGGCAGCAAAGGTAGGAAGGCAGAGAGAGGTGTTTGGGGAAAGGCAGGATCCCTGCCAGCGCTCAGCTCCATTTGGGAGCCATCCCTAAATCTCAGGGAGCAGGGAGTGAGTGCCTGTTAGCCGGGCAGAGGTTAGTGGTGCGGCGGGCACCGAGGGGGAAGGGGGTCCGGGGAGGGTAGAAGGGTGAGCAGTGGTTGGTGAGGGATGGGTTGGAATTACCTGGGCGTGCAGTGAAGCGGGATAGGTGAAAGCAGGAGGAGGTAGAGCAGGTGCTAATTCCGCTGGGTACAGAGGGTACGGCCCCCACACTTCAGGGCTACTGGGGTAAAGTGCAGGCACTGTGAGCTCATCTGCAAGAGAAGAAGAGGGAGAGTTAAATGGTGACCGCAGGGCCGCCACCCCTGCCACGTCCTTCCTTCTCCCCCCGAAGCAGGAGCAGAGCTTCCCCCAGAGAAGTGCAGGATGTCACCGCCGAGAGCCAACGTGGTACTGGGCTCGTCATCTCCAAAAGGTTTAATGATCCCAGGGATCCAGCAGAGGAGAGAATGTGGCTCAAGCCTGTGCACAACAGCAAGGTGAGGAACCGGTGTCCACGCGAGAAAAGCTCTTCCAGAGGCAGAAACAGGTATGGAGCACTCACGGCAGGACATTGTTGAGACCCCCAGATGTAACGAGGAAACTCCCCGGCACGGAGAAGCAGCACCTTAGGCTTGTCCCACTCCCAGGCACCGTGCCAGGCTGACTATTACCTGTCCTGGGATCCTCTCCTTTTGGGGACTCCTGGCAGCAAGCAGGTGCCACTGCTTCCAACTGGACCTGGCATTCCCCACTGCCACCCCCTCACGGTATCCCTGCTCCTTCCAGCACCCAGCACGACATCACATTCCCTGAATAAGGTGTTTTCCCCGGGATGGGGGCAGCCCCCAGCGCCCGCCACCCCAAACCCTTACTGGCGCCGCAGGCCCCAGTACTCACAGGGCTCCCGGGCGATGAACTGAGGTACGGCGGTGGGGAAAGGGGTGCTGGGGTTTGGGGTGCCCACCAGCTTGCTCTTGGCCATCTTGGTGTTGGCCTTGGCGAACTCCAGCCGCAGCGTCTGGGGGATCTCGGGGTCGAAGCGGATGCCCTGCGGGAGGGGAGGAGGGAGGGGAGGCACGGCGGGTGGGCGAGCGCTGCCGCGTGCCGGCCCCCGCAGCAAAAATAACTCTCTCCCCGTTATTTATGGGGTATTTTTTCAACTTCCAGCCTTGAAATGAGCTAATTTGCCGGGCCCCGAGGCAGCTCACATTCCTCCAGCATCTTTAGCATCGGCACCATATTTGGCAGTCGGCATCCCCGCAAGGCCAAGCTCTTATCCAGAGGGATTAGTGGAGCCAAAGAAAAGAAGTTTTACATTGAAAATGAAGACAGGGAAGAAAAACAACCCTAAACCAAAACCCGGGGAGAACTGGTGAGGAACTGCAGAACCAGCTCCACATGATTCTGCCCCTGACTATTTCCAGGTAACTCCACAGAGGTAGAAGGGAGCTGCTAAAAGTGAGATTTGCTTTTCCTTTTGCAGATTTTGCCGGGATTTTTCCTGCTGAACAAACAGGAGAGGCTGGGAACGGTGTCTCTTGCTTGTATTTGTATCTAAGGCTCAAACCCTGAGAGTTCAAGCCCTCCTGGATGGCCCTGAGAAAGGTGAGAGGGATGCAGCCCCCTGGGAGGGAGGATGTGGATGAGAAATAACAGTGGGATTGTCTGGAGGGATGGGGATGCTATGGGGCGTGGGAGCTGCACATCCCCAGCGTGGAGGAATTGAGGGAGTATCTGGAGACAGGGAAACAAGGAGAAAAATGGGAAAATGGAGCAGCCAGGCTGGGCACACTCACGTTCAGAGCGTTCTTCGCCGCCTCTGCCTCGGAGCGGCTGTCGAAGCTGACGAAGCCCACGGGCTGTGGAGGAAGGAGAAGAGGAGCCTTCAGTCAGGTGGGGAGCAGAGGGGATCCCCCTCACCCCAGGGACTGGTGGTGCCAGGGAATGGTGGGATGATTGCCCCCTTTGGAGCGGCTCCTACCTGCTTGGAGGTGAGTTTGATGAGAGACCCCTCGTACCCCTGCAAGGAAAGGATAAAAAAAGGTGTTCAGTGGAGATCCCCACCATTAAATAATAATAACTGAATAAATTGACTGAATTAGATTTGGTGGGGGGGGGAACCAGTGGGCTCCCAGATCCCAGTAAGTTGTTTGGGGCTGGGGCAGGGGCCAGCTCCACACTTCCAGCCCCCCTTTCCCTCACCGGTTTGGTACCTTAAAGGGCCTGAAGAGCAGGTAAAGTTCCCGGGGCTTAATGTCCAGAGGCAACCCGCTGACAAAGAGTGTCCTCACCTGGAAAAGAAGAAAGAAGGTTCCTGGGGATACTCTTCATCCCTAACTTGGCTTCCTGCAGCCAGAGGGACAATGCCAGCCCAAAGGGAAGCTCCTGGGCAGCCAAAAGCCTTAAGCCGCAATTGAGTGATGCAGAATTTTTGGGAGGGGTGTCCCCATCCTTCAGGTGACCACGGAGGAAGCTGCTAAGGCACCATGGAAAGGTAACGGAGACCTGTCCTCACCCCACAGAGTGCTCTCTGGGCTGAAAAAGCTTCCAGCATCCCAGCACCTTCCTACCCCGGTCTGGCAAACAGGATCTCTCCAGGCATCCCCAGCGGATCCAGGACTCTGCAGACAATGCCTATTGTCTCAGTTTAATTGCAGCAGCTCATTAAGGACTGGGAGAAGCAAATCCCAGCTCTTCCTCCTGGAGGAATGGCTGGCCCTGGTTTGGAGGGGGCTGGGTTTAAGCAGCTTGTTCCTGGTTTGTAGAAGTCACCTTTTAAGGGGTTTTAACCCTTTTTTGATGGATCTAATGTTTGTGGTGGTGCAGCATCCTCAAAGCTGGTGTGTTTGGCAGAAATCCCGCTCCCACCAACTCCGAGGTGGGATGTGGGGCTCCCCAGGGATAGGCAAGCCCTGTGCTGGGATGGTTTTGCTTTACAACCAGCTCATAAGTGGTGAAGCAGTGTGGGGAACTGGGTCTGCTGCCAGTTCCCCCTCTCCTCATCCACAAAATCTCATCTGAACACTTTGGGCTGGAGGAGGGGAAAACTTTGATTTATTTTATTTTATTTTTTTGGCCACGCACCCTGCCTGCCCCATTCCCGGGGAAAGAGACATGGGAAACTGCCAGAAACAGCCAGCCCAGGCCTATTCTTCTGCTGACATTTCTTCTTTCTCTTGCAGATAAGCTATCTCCCCCATCTCCCAGCCTGGGAGCAGCAAACATTCCTGCTTTGTGGAACAAAACCTCTGGCTGACCTGTATCTGTTAAATAACAAAAGGTACTCGAGCTGTTTGCATATAGCCCTTGTGCCAACAGCCCTGGTGATACCCATCCTGGTACCTGTGTTATCATCATCATCATCATTCCTGCAGGTACCAGCATCCAGGCCCGATGGGATCGGCACAGGGGTGTCCTCACCCGTTCCTGAGCCAGGGCTGCAGGCAGGCACAGCCTGATAGCCTGTCCTCTCTAGTGGAGCCACCCAGGGTGGGCTGGAAGCCCCCCCAAAGCACCTTGGGGGACCTCTGCCAGATTTCTGCTGTCTCCCAAGACCAGAGGCTGATGGAGCATCCCAAGGCATTCAATATTGCTCTGTCTCCCCATGGAGACAGTGCCCAAATTTCTCCCAGCAGGGAGGCAGGAGGAGCTCCCCTTGTGCTCATGAAATTCAATGTAAAGAAAACAAATTTATCCTTTCCTTGGGGAAATAAATATTTCCTTTCAGACAGGTCTGACTAAGCGTGGCTGCTATCCGGGGAATTGGCTCTCCGGATGCATCCACCTTCCCAGCTGGGTTTGTGAGCATCCCTGCGTGGTGTCCCCTGTCTCCATCATCCCTGGAGCAATTCTGGCAAGCTGGCTTCCCATTTCTCCTCTCCCTGGGGAGCTGCATGAAACACCAGGGGTGTCGGCGACAGCTCCGGGTGGGGGGAAACCCACTGCCAGTTTGCAACATCCCTAAAATCCAAATCCTACAAGCCCAAGCCTGGCAGATCATTTATCCCCAAAGCCATGTGGGAGAGAGGCGGGAGAGATAAAAGACCCCGAGGAACCCTCCGAAATTCAGCCCTGCAGAAGAAGGGCTTCTCTTCCTTAATGACTTGTTTTCTTTGGAAGTTCAAACGCGGGTCGGCCAAGTTTGAATCCATAAAATTACACAGCGGCGAGAGGGAGAAGGGCTCCAAAGGATCCCCCAGCTGGTTTCCAGCCCCCAAAAGGCCTGGGAGAGGAGGGAGGGATATGAGCTCGTGGGTGCTCCCCATCTGCACCCCACAAAAGGGGCCTGGGGTGTACCGAGCCACAGGGATGTTTGAGTAGGTCCTATGCAAACAGCATCCTTTTGCTGGGTAACAAACAGGTGGAACTGGCAGAGTAAGGGAGTTTCCTCAGGGATAATCCCAGCAGGCTGGACGGATATCCTTTTGCCAAGGGAAGGATCTTAGCGGAAATATTACTCCTGCCCTTAAATGGAAGGGGAGCTTCGGCTCACAGGGAGCTGCTCCAGGTTTTCCCGTGCCGAGAGATCCCAGGGATTCAGTCACCATCCTCTACCAGAAACACACTCAGGGCAAAATCCCACCCTAGATTGGGGAAAAAAAGCGCCTTGTCAGCCAGCAGGCAAATATATGCTCTTCCATGGGGAAAAATGACCCCTTCTGGCACGCAGATTGGGTGAGGTGCCTGTTCCCAAGTGTCTCATGGGATGGGGCCAGACCTACAGCTCCCAGGCAAGGATTAGCGAAGGACGCTGGAGCATGGGATCCCTGCAGCCCAAACCCCCTTATTTTTTATTTTTTTTTTTGACAGCTCGAGCTGTTTCGTTTCAGTTCTGCTGTACAAATATTTTCAGTTTCTTCTCGGTGGAGCATTTCTCCATCTCTCCTTCTCCTTACAATTTGAGGGGAAACCAAAGTTTTTTTTTCCAGGTCAGAAGTGCCGATGTTGGCTCTGGGAAGCTGCTGGCCATGGGTGCAGCACCTCAAAGGTGACCACCTTGATTTCCTTCCATTTCCTTCCATGGAGATGGCAGCTATGCATGAGGAGCGCTCCAGGTCCCCTTCCACAGTCCTTCTCTGCTCCTGCCACTGCACCCCACAGCTCCCAGATTTGCCAGGGCTGCTGGATCCCTCCTCTGCCTCCTCACTCCTGGTTTTGTCCCCTCTTGGCTTTTATTGTCCCTGTAGGACAATCTCTCTGCTACTCTCTCCCAGAAGCCACCTCCATCCCACTTCTGGCCCTCTCACCTCTGCATCCCACCGTCCCCTTCTGTTGTCCTTGAAATTCCATATCCCATCTGGGGCATTTAAAGGATGATGGAAAGGGTCTAGGGGGGTTTGCTGAGATGGTCAGGGCTGGAGACACACAGGGAGAGGCAGGGCCTGGGCCAAGAGGTGGCTGGGGTTGCGGAGGAGAGGAGCATGGATCAAGGATGGCCCAGCACGGAGAGATCCATGATGGAGCACTGGCAGCCCTCCTCCTCCTCTCCTCACCTTAAGCCACAAGCGAGGTTCCTGAAGGTAAGGAAGCACCAGGGAGGCATTACCCTGTCTCGGACCCCCATCGGCTGGCAGTGCCCAGGGGGATGCCGGGTGTCCCGAGGGATGCCGGGTGTCCCACCAGCACGGTCACGGTCCCCTGCCCCTATCCCTGCCCAAACCACCTCCGGTGAACGTTAACAGGCTGGGGGGGAGGCGGGAGGCATCCGGGTGATTCATCCACGAGGCATTTAATCGCCTCCTTCAGCCCGGCTCCCCGTCCGCCCGTCCGCCCCTTCCAGCGGGGCTCGCTTTAATTCTCCACCAGCCGATTATCCGCTTGACTGCCCGCCGCCGGAGAGGCACCGCCGGGCAGCCGGATCCCGGCGGGAGCGGGAGGGCGATGGCACGGGGCTGCCATGGAGCCAGGGAACAGGGCGAGCAGAGCTTCTCCCCGCACCCCATTCCCGGCAAAGCGGGGTGCTGTCGTCCCTCCCCCCCCGCGCGGCGGGGTGCATTCCGGCCCCGCCGGGATTAGTCCTGGCATAAATACTCTCTTGGCTAATGGAGCGTCTTCCTCGGCTGGGTTTAGATTCCCGGGCTGTGTGTACGCATGCCTTCAGCCCGCAAAACTCCCCGACATAAACAAGGCTGAGGCCGAGGGATGCCGGCTCCTCCGCCCGGGGAATGCGGGAGGACCGGGATCAGCCTCCGGCCTCGCCACCCCGCAGCCTCTTGTCCAGAGGGGCAGACAAACGTCCGGTGACGGACAGGAGGAGAGGAACAGCCCTTGGGGAAGAGCGAGTCCAGAGCTGCCGGGGCTGGAACGAGGAAGCGGCGGAGGAAAAGGCAGCGAGAAGCCAAGGGAGCAGATGGGGGATTGCAACAGAGCGGAGGAGCGGCGGGATCAGGAGGGGGTCACACACGACCATGTCCCGCCCAGACTTTGCTCCCAAACCGTCCGGACCCCACGCTTCAAGGGGGAAAGGAAGCAGGAGCACGGGGGGATGCGACAGAGGGGCCACGGGGGAAAATTTTATCCACTCACTGGGCGCACTACCCCCCAGATACCACCCCTGGTGTTCCCTCCCCACGCCACGGTCCCCCGGGGTGAGGGATCTGGCATGGGATGGGAACGAGGGCCACGAGCCGGGCTCTCCGCAGCCGCTCCGCTACCAAATAAGGCCTCCGCCGAGCCTTTTACATGCCGTTCTCGCCCGGCCAAAGTGACGTGACCGCCTTCCCAAATTGTTCTGGCTCCTCCGTGGGGAACCCCCTGGCTCACAGCTCCCCTGTGGGTACCCTGGGGAGGAGGCGAGAGGGATAGGGAGGCCACCCGGGATGCCAGGAGCAGGCAGGAGGAGCGGGGCTGAAGTGGGGGCTTTGCCCACCTGGCAGCAACCTCACTGATCTCCCCGGGATAGGGGCTGCTTCTCCCTCTTTTTTGGGGGGGCAGGAGCCTGGAAGGCAAGCCCTGGGAGGGGAGAGGTGCGGCGCAGTAGCCGGGCAACCCCCTTCCCCTGCGCTTAAGCAAATACTCGACAGCACCGGCTCTTCCAGCCTGGGCTCGGCAAAACTCCTCAGGGAAAGTACCTGCCTGGCACCGGAGGAGCTTGGCTTCGCAGCCGTCCCCTCCAGGGCCTCCCCATGTCCAGCATCGAAAGATCAGGGGTTCCCCAAGTGCGAGTAGTGCGACAGCCGACCCCTGGCCCCCCGGATCCAGCCGGGGGGGGGGGCACATGCCGTGCCGTTGGGGAAGGTAACAGGCCTCCACGGATGTCTCCCACTGCCACGTTCGGCCGAGCCACAGCCGCGGGACCCGGCAGCATCATCTCCCACACACCCCTCGAAGCCACGACTGGAAAACCTCCCCATTATTTAGGAAACTTTTGGAAGTTTGAGGCCAGAGCCACCTCCAGAACAAACAAATGAAGGCAGGCAACAGCGGGCCATGGAGCTGCGGTGATCCCAGCGCTGGCCATCAACCAGGGACCCCAGTACGAGCCGGCCGGGACCTGCCGGAGCAGCCCGGAGGGTGGAGAGCGAGAAGGAAGAGGAGATCCCAGATCGGAATCTTCTCGCTCTCACCCTCCCACAAGTCCAAATTCCCATCTCAAGGTCACGGGCAAAACCAGGAACTTTGCGGTTGGAACGCAGAAAGCCAGCTCTCACCGTGGCGCGGCATGGGGTTGGTCCACCGTGGGGGAGATGTTTCGGACATTTTTGGGGTGAGACCCACGGGAAGGGACGCGTGGCCGCTGGATGCGCTGCACCCACCAGCACCGGCAGCACCAGACACCGGCCCCGGGACCGGGGGGAGCCTGGTTTGCACCCCACGGCCCCGCGGAGCTGCGTGTGTCGAGTGGGGCTCCCCGCGCCCGCAGGTCCCCGCCGGGGAGCCGGAGGGGCGTTTGCGGAGAGGCCCGGGGGGATGCGGGCGGTGGATGGGGGCGTCCCTGGGAGCGGCGATGCGCTCCCCGCCGCTCATCCCCGTCCCCCCGCAGCAGCCCCGCGTACCTGGAGCCTCGTAAACCGATGAGACACCCCCCCCCGGCGAAGACCCCCCCTCCCATCCTGGGTGGATGCGTGGGCACCCGCGGAGCGCAGCCCCCGAGGATGAGGGTGGGGAGGGAGATGCCGGACCCTCCCCCCCGCCCCAAAACCCCCGTGTGTGTCCCCCCGGTACCTCCTCCTCGGGCAGGCCGGTGTCGGCGGGGCCGCTCTCCCGGTCGGCGGGGAGGTTGCTCATGGTGCGACCGGCCAGGCTCCTCGTCCCGCCGGCGGCAGCCGCGTCCGGGCGGGCGGCGCTGGAGGCTGGTCCCGGCGGCGGCGGGGGGGCCGGGGCGGGGCGGCGGGGCCGGGGAGGGACGGGGTGGGGGCGCGGCGGAGCGGAGCGGCGGGAGGCGACGCGGGCGCGGCGGGATGGAGGGGCGCGGGGTCGGGGGCACGGGAGGTGCGAGACGGGACGCGTGATGCGGGGTTTGGGAAGGCGGGACGCAGGGCTGGGGAGATGGGACGCAGTCCCAGGAACATAAGACTCACGCTGGGGACGCTGGAGGTAGGGTTGGCGACACGGGACAGAAGGCCGGGGACACAGGGCACCGGGTTGGGGATACTGGACAAGACTGGAGGCATAGGACACAGTCTAGGACCTGGGGTTGGGCTTACAGGACACGAGGCTGGGGACACAAGGCACAAGGATGGGGAGATGGGCACAGGGCACAAGGCTTGGGGACATGGGGCACTCCCAGGGACATTGGACACAGGCTGGGGACACAGGTCAAGGCTGGGGAGATGGACACAGTCCTGGGAACACCGGACACATGGCTGGGGACATGGGCCACAGTTCCAGGGACACGGCTGCATCAGGGCTGTGGGGCAGAGGAGGGGACAGTGCTGGGGACACTGGATGTAGGACTGGGGACAGTGGGGGGAGCGGTGGGGGCTGATCACCCCAAACCAGCCCCACCTGGGGGGGTCAGTCCCTCCTCACCTGGCCCCAGGGCTGCATTTGGGCTCCCTGCTTAGGCTGGGCTTTAGCTGAGCCTGCGCTGGGCCTAGCACCCTTCTCCCTTCATCCTAGAGCTTGGATTTGGGTTGTCCCAGCCCTGCACATCCCCACGGATGGGGCTGTGGTCCCAGAGGCTCGGCTCCAGAGCAGGGTGACAAAGACCCTGGGGGTGAAGCCCAGCAGCTGTGTCCAGAGCAGGTGCTGCCTGTGCACAATGCACAGGGACCGGAGTGACCCCGAGGACATCCTGCCGATGGCACGGGGCTTGTTCCAACGGGCATTTAAGGTCACAGCTTGCCTTTCTGTGCCTCAGCGGCCAAAACAGACCTGAGGGCAGCTGCCTGCATGTCCTGCTGGCTGCCTGGGGGACCCAGCCCAGCCAGCGATGGGTTTGCAGCCTCCCCACAGTGGCAATTTACAGAGCAGAACCTCTTGTGCCGGGAGGGAGATGGAAATGAGCTGTGCCAGCTGGATTTGGGGGAGCGGGAAGTGTCTGGCTACAAGGACAGGTGACCCCCAGAGGGAATCTAGAGTGCAGGAACTGATCCAGTCACTCCAATCTGCTGGAGCCTTTTGCTTTTGCGAGTGGATTCCCAGCTAAAGAGTCCTTTATCTTTGGGCAAGGGGAGAAGCTGGAGAGATGTGTTTTCCCCTTCCACGGGCATCGCCACAAAACGCTTTGTCTGGACAGCAGATGGGACAATATTCCCAACCCTTATTTGGACTCGGCTTTGGGGAAGAGCTGCAGTTCCCCGGTGGCGCTGGAACACGGCTTGGAATCACAAACCAAAAAAACTGGCAGGTTTGGATTTCTGGTAGCCATGAAACTGAACTCAGGGAGAAAAATCCAATTGGCTGTGGTGGGGGCTGCACCACTTCCATGCCTTGAAACCCCGGGTCCCAACCCAAAGCCCCACGTCCTGCAGAACTTGGGGTTTCTCTGCAGTGGTTGCTGATGCTCTCCCCTCTCTCTTTCCTACAGGAATTTCTGCTGTGGCATTGATGTCTGTCTGTGGCGGGACACACCACCAGGTTGTGTCATACAGGGAGGCTGTGATGGACGGGGGAGGTTGTGGACATCCCTCGGGAATCTGTGGGGCCAGCTAGGAAGCGTGGCGATTCCCAAGGCTCCAGTAGAGTGGCTTGGCGAGCGAGTGGAGGAGGTTCAGCTCCGTTCTGGGCCCTCTGGGAGGGAAGCCGAGCAGGAGCAGCCCTCAGGGGCAGGGACAGAGGGTGGCACCGGGTGCCTGGAGCCTTTCCCACCCCAGGACCCGCGTGGATCCGGGATGCGGGGCCAGGTCCCCCGAGCAGCGCGGGGCCACTTCGCCCTCTGGTGGCGGGAAGGGGGAAGAGCGGCGAGGTGGCACCGGGGCTGTCCCCGAGCTGTCCCCGGGGGTGACGCGGCGACACCCGCCCCGACAGCCCTTGTGTGACCCGTGCACCGCCCCCCGCGGCGCTAAAGGGCTGCGGTTCCCTCGGGCAGCAGAACGGGTGACATTTTATTCCCAAAACAAAGCGCGAACAATAGTTACTGCGGGAGAGACAACAGACCCAAACCTGGCCTGAGATTCCCGGTGGAAGATAAATAAAGGACACAAATAAGCAATAAATTGTTTGATGGAATGAGGATCACAGAGACCGGATACTTCCCGGAGTGTGTAGTGCTTCCCAGGACCAAACACCCGGCCAGGCACCGGGAGCAGCAGGCAGATGCTCAGCTCTTGACAGGGGTGGACGTGGCCTTCATGGTCTTCTTCAGGTGGTGGTAGTTGGGCAGGATCTTCATCAGGAAATCCAGCTGCAGCGTCTGGGGCTGGAAAGGGAGGCAGGGGAGATCAGGCAGCAGCCCGAGGGGGAGAGGGGGTGCGGGTGTGTCCCCCCGTGTCACACACCCACCTGCGGCCGCTCGGTCTGCACGCGCCGGAGGCAGTCGGCCCCGTAGATGACGGTGTTTTCGGGGATCACCTCGTAGGTGTTGATGTTACAGCAGGCCCCGATGATGCAGCCGCTCGTCAGGATCACGTTCCTGCCAACAAATGCTGCCAGAGAGGGAGGGGGAGAGAGGAATCCCTGTGAGAGTCGTCCCCCGCAGCGTCTACGGGAGCAAAATCTCACCGGGGCCAAAGATGATGAGCCGAGACTTACCTTTGGATTCGATGACGTTGTTGTCTCCCACCTTCATTGCTTGGGAATCTACAGGTCTGTGCTAAGTAAAACTGTAAAATGCTTGGCTTTTATTTCAACAGGTAAAACCCTGATGCCATTTCCGAGCCAACACCCAGCACTGGGATGTTTGAACATGGACAGAGCCCACACCTGCCTCCCCCCCGTATCGGTGTGGAAGTGCGGTGTATCCGTCACTCCACAGCAAGGATACAGCACCCAACCTCAAAAACATTGTTGGTGCCGATGACCATGGGTTTGGGCTCCACATCTTCAGTCTCTGGGGTAATATTTTCTGGATAGCTGCAAGAAGGAAGAACAGATTTCCCCGTCAGAGATCACAACTCAGCAACGTCCTGTTTGGCAGCTCAATTTCCTGACAGACTGAAGCCATGTACATCCCACCCAATCCAGCTGGACTGTCAGAGTTTTGACACTGCTTAGGATTAGGATCCTTCTCCTCTGTCAGCTGGAGAAGGATTCACAGGGAGGACTTAGCAACCTTCCAGTATCTGAAGGAGGCCTACAGGGAAGCTGGAGAGGAACTCTGCGTGGAGAGGAACTCTTAGTGACAGGACAAGAAGTATTGGGTACAGATTGAAAGAGGGGAAATTTAGGTTAGATATAGGGAAGAAAAATTCTTTACTGTCAGGGTAGTGCGATACCAGAACATGTTGTCCATCCAGGGCACTTGTGGCTGCCCCAACCCTGGAAGTGTTCAAGGCCAGGGTGGATGGGGCTTGGAGCGGCCTGGTCTAGTGGAAGTGCCTATGCCTAGTGCCTACGGCAGGAGTGTGGAAGGAGATGATCTTTAAGGTCCCTTTTGGAAGGTGCTTAGCATCCAATAATTCTATGATTCCATGACTTCTTCCCAAGCCACAGTGCCACGGACATACACGAAAGCATGACAGTTTGGGATTTTTTATTTTTTTTTTAAATAAATTCTGCCTCCCCAGGGGTTTTAAGCCCACCGACGCCCCGGTGACCCCCCCGCCCGGTGCGGCACGGACCCGTTGATGATGAGCGCCTGCTCCTCGATCAGGTTCCCTTCCCCGATGACGATGGGCCCTGCCTCGGCGATGATGCGGGCCTTGGGGTGGATCACGGTCCTGGGCCCTGCGGGAACAGCGCCGCGTCACCCCGGGGCTGGGGGGGCTGACACGGGCCGGGGTTTGCGGGGGGGGCACAGCCCTTACCGATGGTCACGTCCCCGCGGATCTCGCTCTCCACGCACACCACGGCCCCCGGCGCGATCTTCACGCTGCGGGCAGGGACGGGGCGGTCACGGGCGAAGGGGATCCGCCGAGAGCGGACGGACGGGGCGGCGATGCGGGGAGGGGACGGCGCCTCCCGGGGGTGTTTTGAAGGGATCGGGGGGGTGATCGGGAGGGAGGATCGGGACTCACCTTTTCTGCGCCTTCTCCGCCATGGCCGCTCCGGGCGCCTGCGCGGGGCGGGGCACCGGGGGACGGGCGGGGCACCGGGGGACGGGCGGGGCCGCCCCGGCTGTGCCGCCCCGGCTGTGCCCGTCACCGCCCGCACGGATCCTGGAACCAACAAATCGCGCATTTTGGGGGGGCTCAGAAACGGAGACAAAGTCCCGTGGGTTTTTTTAGTTGGTTTTTTTTTTTTTTTTTTTGGGGGGGGGGGAATGGTTCGAAGTCCTGCGTTGTTGGCGCTTGGAACCAGTCCCAGCTGGGCACTCTTAGGGCAGCGAAAGGGAGACTCGAGTCCTGCTTCGGGAGTTTTAAGGGTTTGATGGCAGAGCCAAAATCCTGCGGTTTTGGGGGCTCAGGATGGGTGAGGGGGCGGGGGCGAAGCCACAAGAGGGGCGGGGCGGGCCAGTGGAAGGATTGGGGAGAATTTATTTCCGAAGTCGAGAACACCTGACATCTCGGTACAAATCTGCAACGGGACTAGGAAAAGACGCACCCCCTGTTCTTGTCAGGGCTTTTATTATCCCTGCTCCCCCCCCCCCCCCCCCCCCCCCCCCCCCCCCCCCCCCCCCCCCCCCCCCCCCCCCCGCCGTGGGGTTCTTCAAACGTGTGTGCAAGAACTTATCTTCTCTCGTACCCGGGAGTGAGCTCCTTTGGAATGCAGGAAGAGAAGACACCTAAAAATTTATCTCTGGGAAACATGACTTTTTCCAGGCAGGACGCTTCCTTAAGCGAAAAACCCTAATCTCCTAGTAAAATCTTTCAAAAGGATCTTCTACAGTTACAACCCCTCTCTCCTCATCCCCGCCTCCCTCTTTCCCCGCAGCCGCGGGGTTCGGGACGCCGATTAAAAAAGCCTAAAGGGCCTTGAGTCCACCACGGGGCCGGGACCGCTCGGCGGGTCCTCCTGTGGAGTCCACAAACACCGCCCGACACCGCTGGCGCTCCGGCCCGTCCCGACATAACACATGGGGCTCCGGGGACGGGTTCGGATTTGGGGCAAGTCCTGCACGTGTGGTCTCAGAAACAGACCTCGCGATCTCCAGCGCCTCCAAACAGCTGCCTTTGGGGAACAAAATCCGGGAACTGCGGTCCCGGCGCGCCCCGAGGGCTGTTCCTGCAGTACCGGGCGGGTTTCGCCAGACGGCGCCACCGAGCCCGTTGGTGCCGCAGCCCCGCCCCGCTCCCCCCGCCCCGCAGGTGCCGCGCAGGGACCGCCCCGGCCCGGCCCCGCCCGGCCCCGCCCGCAGCCCTTTTACCGAGCGCCGGCGGGGCCGGGGGAGGCTTTGGGGTGTGCGGGTCGGGAGGGGCCGGGGAGTGCCGTGTCCGTGTCCGTGTCCGTGTCCGAGCTGCCCCGTCGTGATCCCGGGTGTCCGTGCCCGGCAGGGCCGTGTGTGCGCAGAGACCTTCGGGCACCCGCGGCACGGAGGGTGCGGAGCTCGGCCCGGGGTCGGCCCGGGCTGTCCCGGCTGCGGCTCCGGCCGGGGGGGCTCGAGCGGCCGCCCCCGGGCCGTGCCGGGAGCTCGGCTGTGCCCGGGCCGGGGCCTCTCCCGGAGGGATGTGCGGCACGGCGGGGAAAGCGCCTGGAGCTTTGTGTTGTGTACGCGAGTGTTTTCCCCCTGTCTTTGCACAGGTTCAGCTCTGCGGGAACTGCCCGGGGGGCTGCCGGCCAGAGCCGCCCGAGGATGGGGCTCCCCCCGAGCACGGGGCAAGCGCAGCCACCGCTGGGACCGGGTCAGCCTGCGGGAAGGTTTCCTGATTGCTCCCGTCCCCAGAGCAGCTGTGCCTCGTTCCCAGAGGTCCCGCCTGGGCAAGCCCGGCTCAGCACAGCGCCAGGAGAGGCTGCACGGGAGGACGAGCCCGGCCAGGGGCAGGACACAGCCCTGCCCCGGGAGAGGTGACACGGCGGTGGATGTGCGGGGAGTGCTCTGACACGGGCTGGGCTGGGGGGTCTGTGCTGGGGGTGTGCGGCAGGGTTGGGCCCCTCGTGGCTTTGCGGAGGGGAGAGCGCCTTGGCCGCTGGGTTATGGACCGGGGGAGCCGGGGGGCGTTTAGGGGCGCCTTGTGCTGGGCAGCGGGGGCCGGGTAAGCCCCTTCCCTGCCGGGTGACCCCGGGGGGAGCCGTGGCAGGGCTGCGGGGCTGGTGCTCTCTGGGTGTCTCAGGGTTTGTCCCGGAATCCCAAAGCCTTTCCCCGTGCAGGGTTACAAGGCAAAGACTGATCTCCCTTAGTTTCTTGGTGCTGCGTTAATGCTTTTTGCTCGTTCTGTGTCAGTTTGCAGCCTGGCTCGTGGTTTCCCCTGGTGCTGGGGAGTGGAGGCGAGTTGTGCTTCCTGCTGGGAGAGAGAAGGGCCTTGGGAAGCTGCTCCATGGCCCCACAGCTGTGCCGAGCCTGGGAGTCTGTCCAGGTAAGAGCAGGGCTTATACTGCCAGTGAGGAGCTGGGTTCTGCTGTTGGAAGACAGAATATGCCCGTGCCTTTAAATGCAAGGACAGGCAGAAGCTGGGAGGGACACTGAGCAGGTCTTAAAAGAGCTTGATTGTGGGAGAAGTGTCCAGGAGAAATGGTTCCTTTTTTGCATGGAGGCAGTCTGCAAGGACAGGGGGGTTGCTGTGCTCTCTAGCAAAAATACTGCCCTTGGGATGTGCAGGGTGAGGAAATGTTGGCCCCGTGTGGGCTGGAGCAAAGGTGTGTGGGTGGCTGTGTGTGACAGCCGTGGGTGTGCAGGAAGGGGGTTCTGGTGCCATTGGAGCTGCCAGGGAGCCAGAAAGGGCACAGTTGTCTGAAAAAGGTGCAAGCTCTGTTGGCCTCTGTTGACACCTGCACCAAAGGAGATGCAAATTTTTCCCCTCTTGGTTGCAGACTTGACAAAGCTCCCAGGAAAGGAAGTTTTAGATTCCAACTCACCTTTATGCTAAAGGTTTCCTTGCTCTCTCAGCAGGATGTGGAGTGCCACCGTGTCCCTGAGGTCACCCTTTCTGCTGTTGGGAGAGCATGAGGTGGATGGAGAGGATACCCAGGCATCTGCAGGCACAAGGGACTGGTACAACTGCAATTTTCCTCCAGATCTCATAAGGTGGACTTTGAGGGTACCATGGGTAATGTGCCAGCTCTCCTGCTGGAGTGTTTGTCTTCTGCTATATTTGAACACAAAGAGTAAAACTAAAGTCAGGTCTGTTCTGGAGTATGTTACACTCATGCAAAGCTCCTTCCCTCTGTTTATTTTCTGTTCTGAAAAGCACAGTCTGGGGTTCCTGGGCACTTCCTATTAAGTGATACCATGAAAATAATGTTGTACTGAAAGGGGAAAGGAGCTGTCTGTGGGAGGTCAGATGTCCCTGATA
Source organism: Pipra filicauda (assembly GCF_003945595.2). Classification (NCBI taxonomy): domain Eukaryota; kingdom Metazoa; phylum Chordata; class Aves; order Passeriformes; family Pipridae; genus Pipra; species Pipra filicauda. The sequence goes on along the minus strand of NW_024104855.1, from coordinate 2,747 downwards.
AAAGCTATCTGTTATTCAGTCAGTAAGCTCTTAAAATATATTACAGCGTGCAGGAATGCCTGGCTTCTAAAACTCACAAGCTGAGACTTAGAGGTTTCTTTGAAGAGCTGAGTTCAGGCAGCAGAATTGCCCCCCCAGGAGGGACTCTGTGCCTGCTCTCCCGTGGCTCCAAGGGATCTCTGGCCCTTCACGCCGGCACCGAGATTTTCTCGGGAAGGGCCTCAGATCCCCGGACCAGTCTGGGACACAGGCAAGATCCCCCTGCCTTTAGAAATGAGGCCTTCTTGTGGCTTCCTCCCCGTACCCGTTGGTGGGTTCCAAAAAAGGACTCTTGAAATGCCTTTTGGGCTGTCCATGGCAAGCTTGAGACCAAATTGGCCCCCTGGAGGGACAGTGCTGTGGGTGCCCCCCGGGTTGGGGCACCCCGAGGACTCCAGCGCGCACCGAAAGGATTATTCGGGGAGATCCTCGGGGTGCCCGGCCCTGGGGAGCTCAAAGCAAGGTCCCTGCAATGGATTCAGGCATTGCTGAGAGTATCCCAGGGGTCCCTGTCCCTGCTATACATGGAGCTCTCTAATGGACTGTAATTGGGTGATAAAAGTGGTGCTCCAAGTGCAAAGGAAGTGTGGGATTGGGATTAAGAAATGAGCAGTGATGGTGCAATTGGCTGTTTTCTCTGGAATGTAATGGTAAGAGCTGCAGGAGTGCCAGGTGTGTGTTCCAGTCCCCAGCATTTGGTTTGCACCTGTCCTGGTCAGACACAAGTCCAACTTCCTCAATCCTTAACATAATAGAGAGAGAATTAAGGATTGGCAGTGTTAAGGTGATTGGTGTGATAGGGGTCAAACTGGGAAAACATTGGGGAATTCCTCAGTCTGTCTCTTTGCCAAACTCACCCAAACCTGTGCTAGGAAGGGATTGATTGGAAAAGTTGAGGCAGCAATGAAATTGGAAACTGAAAATATTGATACTGTAATTGCTGAAACTAAATGTGTCAAAGCAGCAGCTTTTGTTGTGCAGGGAATAACTCCTGTCAGCAGCAAGGTCCCAACTGAAGTGGCAGCTGCAGTTGTTCCTGTGGTGTGGGCCAGTGGACTTCCAGGAGAGTGGAAGAGGGCAGGACCTGTAGGTATTACCCCTAATGTGGGATCTCTATGGGTAAGGCAAACCCAGTATCCTTTAAAATCAGAATGCCAGCTTGGATTGGATGCAGTAACAGCTAAATTGGCTCCTCCTGGTTTGCTTGTAGGACATAAATGCAAGAACCTGCCAAGAAAACCAATGTCAAAGGGGATTGATTAGTGCAGGACCTGAGAGAACCTCCTGAAATGACAACCTCGAGGAGTTTCCAGTATTGGATTGAAAAGATGGCCTTTGCTGCATCTCCTTGAGCAAGGAAAGCCAAGAAACCTTTGCTTTGGAAGGAGAAAATCTGGAAAGCGGGAAGGAAGAAAGGAAGCCCCCTGACTCCTCCCTGAGCCCCAGACAGCCCATGAAGTGCCTTGCTGGGAATGGTAGGATGGGCTGGACTCTGGATTGCTCCCTCTGGATGTGTGGTAAGACTGTTCTGCCAACTTTTCCAACAGCCTGTAAGCATTTGCTGCCTTGTCTAGATGGTGCAAGGGCAGCCTTTAAGCAGCTGAAGCATTCCCTGAGGAGAGCTCTGGGTCTGCCAGATGTCTCAGAAGTGTTGGAAGCATCTTTGGTGGGGAGGGCAAACAAAGGACAAGGTGTGCAGTGACCCCCCTGAGAAGGGACTTTGAGTTAATGGCATCCCTGCAAGTGAACTTTGTGGGCTGTTCCCCCTGTAGGGCAGGTGATAGTCCCAGCTACAGTGATGGGGAAAATGGTTAAAAGGGAGCCCCAAAAGCTGGAAATTTTCCTGGAGGCTCTTGGCAAACAGAGTTTCCTGAGTTAGCCCTACAAGAAGGACAGTGACAGCTTTTGAGTGCTGGTAGATCCTTTGAATAGATAGCCTTGAGTGTGTCCTTGTTGCACCAGCAGGCCTTGTCAAACTCCTTATATTCCAGGAAATATGCATATTGAACTTTAAAATGATCTTCCTAATCCTTTGTTGTCTTGAGGCTCTCCCCTCAGGAACTCCAGGAACTCCTGGTGCCGCCTGGGCCGATGGATTGGACGCCCCAGCCCCTCCGTTCCTGCCCAGCCCCTGGGTCCGTGTCCAGTGGTGGCAGTGCCAGCCCTGCAGGTGAAGTGGGAAGGGCCTTTGCAGGTCTTGTGGGTCACATTTATGGCAGCTGAAGTTGCAGAAAAAGGACCTGGGGTCTATTATTCTTGAGTTCAGAAAGCTCCTTTTGGTTGGTGAGCAGGACAAAGTGGATCCTTCAGAGTTCCCACCCGTGTTTGTGTCTCAGCCTGTGTTAGGATTCAGGGCTGTAGCTGTTGTTGTCACTGAGGAGTCAAACTCTGCTTTAAATCATGAGACATTGACCTGATGGCCCAGTGTCAGGAAAAAAGTGGGAATGATACCTGAGTGTTGAGATGTAACAAGAGCTGATCCTTTTTGCAGTGGGATGTAGCCTGAAAAGTGCACAGAGCTGAGCCCAGGGATTGAAAGGGACCAAGCAAGGGAGGTGAAGAAAGAAGGAAGAAGGGAAGTGAGGCAGCAGGCAAGCAGCACCAAGTTGCTGTGTAAGCAGGTGAGTTGTGTTGAGGTTCCTCAGGCAGGCCCTGAGGACTTTGAGGGCTCCAGACAGAGCAGACCTGGGAAGGCCCTCGGTGAAGCC